>NC_084914.1:14259464-14559464 GCF_949316345.1 Pungitius pungitius
CCACACACAACTTTAATAAGATCCATTTGTCCATTCTTTACGGGTTTAGTGCGTTCTCGTCTACCTGTTGTGGGGTGTTTGAAGGTGAAGCACGCTTTGGGATCGGCCAACTGGTGGAAGTTATGGAGGCGCACCACGTAGGGCGTCTCAAAGTGGCACTCCGGGTCCTTGTCGCGTTCCCTGCACCCCCGCACTTCGTTGTAGAGCTTGGAGGAGGACAGGGGAGCAAGGAAGGACGTGTAGGAACAAGGGATGCTCACTCCATCATCTGAAAACAACAGGACCAGACAGAGAGGCGGGGGGAGAGAAAGTGCTTTGAGACGCATGAAAACAAAAAGGTAATTGAGAAGGACAAATGCTTGCGTTTGATGCGGCAAACAGCCTGCACACAAGGACTTTGCCTCCGCAGCACCTGCAGATCCCATAGTAGATTTCACAATAACAGCCAAAACTCAAGTACCTTTGAGGAAGTGCTGCGCTCCATCCAAGCACTCGGGGGAAAGTTCGTTGTCCCCGAACGATCCCAGCAGCTCGCTGACTATGATGTCGGCCTTCTCGGGCGCCGCCCAGTCCCGCATGTCACACGACACCACCGTCACCTGATCCCCCCACTCCTCAAAGCGCCAGTTCTCCAGCCTGAACAAGTACAGGAGGTTGTTGGTCCATTTGTCGGAGGCATCATTTCTACACTCTGGATTTGATGCCGCTGAGCGGGCCAAATGCCCGGCTTGTGGTGTTGCTGCTTTCTCGAGGCAAACAATTTTGCACTCAACGATGAAAACGTTGGCAGAAAGTTCTGTTAAGTTAGTTTTTTTTGTTAACCAAAAAAAAGATGGTCTGAGATCATTCATCATCATTGTGCTGATAAGGCCTCACTGTGCGTTAATAGTTTTACTTTGTATTTTGATAACTTCTAGTACTGCCAGTGGCCACATTCTAAACTAAAGAGGGTGAAAAGAAGACAGCATTTGCCAAAAGCTCTAAATCCAGTCATTAAAACAGTGGTGAAAAACATGTCATTTCCGGGTGTATGAATATTCAACATGTCCAAACTGCGCTGAATTTCCAAAAGCATATGATGAAACTTGGGGGAGCAATTTAGCATTTACATGGAGGACACACACGTGTAAAGACAGAGCGATGGAGACACCTCGTGATATAGCAAGACGATCTTTGAAATATATTCCACTCACGTGATCACAGCGTTGGGATTTTTCTCCACAGCGTACACTTTCAGCTTCCTGTCGGCCTGTCTGGCAGCACGCAGTGAGGCGTTGACCAGAGGACCCCGACCGGCCCCCAGCACCATCAACACCCTGCGACAATGACACAAGAGGTTCTGAGTTCGGCAGATCAGCATTCTCCATTAGAGCAACAACCCGTTCACTTCAGACAGCTGCTGCGGATTTAATTCAGACAAAATAATGTCTTATACTGCGATGTTATTCTCCGTCTACGGCCCAGGAACTACAGATGTAAATTAGTCAATGGCAAAATCCGTATAGCTAGGAAGCTGTCCCTTATAGACAATTATGTATGTTTTAACCTTGGGTGCAGATACTCACTGGACGTTTGTGTCTTTCTGCTCCTCTGGAACTCTGTCGAGTAGACATTTATACACAGCCTGTAGACACAAGCACAAGGCAGGCATATCAATACGTTGATGGCGTCACTGTCACACAAATGACCATTAGTCCTGACGTTAAAAGCTCTCTCTCCAGTTACAGACGCACACGGGAGAGCAAAAGAAACATTCTTAATGGATAATCAGTGTCAATCAACACACCTCCATGTCTATCGACCTAGAAGAGGTTGGATTTGGTTCAATGGTCTTACCTGTTGGTACTGGGAATATTTAATAGGATCCTTCTCAAACACTTCGTATGTCTGAGACTCCAGGTTGTCCATGAGTGGCTGAAGGAAAAACGTTATTTCAGCCTTCATATTTAAAAAAAGGATATCATTTATATTGCAAACATTTCAAAGCTGCTGAGCACTTCCTTACCTGCAGGGGGGACTGCAGGTAGTCCTCGTAGCCCTTGGCAAAAAGCTCGTAGGAATTAGGTGCAGGACGGTTCTGGTTGAGGTATTCCAGGTACTGCAGGTAAGACCGGAAGTCCTTCTCAGTGTGGCGACTGGTGCCTGTGAAGACGAACTGGGCCTCCAACTAAAAACACAACTGGTTGTTTACAATAAAACAACACTTCCGCATCGGGCTGTTTTTTTATTTAAGTTGCAGTACCTTGAAAAGACTGAAGATTATTTGCTGATGGGCTTTGGACAGAACAGGAAACCCCTTCTTATTAGTTAAGAAGATACTGGTGGGAAGTATGGCTGCTTTGATAGGCTCCCCGAGCCACTTATCAATCACTGCTGATGAAGGCATGTCGGCTCCAACTTCAATAGCTTTGGGAATAAATTTAAAAACACATTTTCAATAGCAGTCACAAACATAACCATTTCTCTGTAATGCACTGACTTCTCCCCAGGCTGGTGCTTCAGTGTGCTCTCTCTCACCGAGACAGATCCTCTTGTTGTAATCACAGAGGGTTCTGAAGGAGTGCCACCTAAAGGAAGAGAGGGATGTAAACAAAATGAGTCACGGATTCAAAGGAAATCGATGGCAGCTGTATTAGCATGCAGACGGCCCCAGACAGCTCAGAAAGTGGACTAACCAGCTCCAGGTCTTCTCATCAACACTTGTGTCATCGCCCGAAGTGGTCGGCTCATTCTCGATCAGATCTTCCCGCATGTCTTCTGACGCCATCAGCGGGACACGTAACCAGAACTGATCAGAAGACAACAACAGTTAGCGGATGAGTCCGTCTCTGCCAGTTAGAAAGCAAACATGTTTGTTTGGGCCGTGTCTTACATTTGAGGTGTGGTGTCCAGTGTGGATGTGGTTAAGCAGCAGACGGGCTAGATTGGCACAGTTTGGGCCTTTCAGAGGGATCATGAAAACAGGCAGACCCAGGTATGCTGAGAAGTTCAACTCCTGTACCAGAGCCTGGATGGAAACAAAAGATGCGAGGGCGACAGAGATTCAGAGGGGGTTGACTGGAGACTGGACAATCTGGAGATCAAACTATAGCGTCCACATTCAAACTATGAAGAACTTTCCACGTTGAAGAACTTACAGCCTCCGAGTTTCGGCACTCTGTCTCGAACTCTGAATCTGCGTCGATCCATTGAGAGAGCTTCCCAACAATAAGAGTATTCCAATCTATGCAAAACAATGGTTAGTTGAAAGAAAGGCGGCATTCACTGATGTGTCATTACAGTTTATAAAAAATACTGTACTTATATACAAGCCAATTTTGAGATGCCTATGCTTTATTCTGTTAGCGATGCTATGACAGCCACACCAATGGACAAAGCAAGGTTATGGCATCCAAATTTACAGCACACTACAACTAACACCGGTACTTGCACCTCAAACATGATGCATCCTGTTGTAATTTTATCAGTGTTTGTGAGACAATACATATGGTCCGCTTTGTTAAAAAAATGTATGTGTGGTTTATTTTTAAACAAATGTAATTATGCTTCATAGCTTTGTGGTTGCTACTTTCTAAAACTTAATTTACACTCAATTCAAAAGTGATTAATAATAACAACCCAGTTTTGACGGGGGCCCGCTGCAGCAGACGTGGTGTTATGACCATAGAAAATACAAACCTCTTCCACAAAGCAGCAGGTCTGACCGAGTGTGCGCTCCGGATCGGGACTTAGCGGGCTCCAACTCAAACTCTCTCCTGAACCTCGAGTGGAACAGGGGCATGCACAGGAAGTCAAACCTGGGAAAGAACGCATCGCACTTCAGCATTGATATCGTTTATAATGCCGGGTAGAGGTGCGGGACGGACAAACACTCAACTCAACTACCCCCCGCCCGAAAACAAATACAAACAGAAAGCCTGTGTCATTAAAATAAACACATCGCAACAATACCATGGTTCGTTGTGATTGGGCACGTGCTGGCAATTCACCGGCTAGGTTAGCTAGCATCACGCACTGACATTTTGCTAGCTAACCAGCGGGTTTCTCTTGTAAGCTAAGTTTTACCCCAAACAACCCTAAATTGAACTTGTCGGGTGCAATAGTATCCTCACCCAAGTTTGGCGACCGCAGCTAAAGTATCGGCTACCTCTGGCACACAGTTCAAATCTCTCCCGCAGGATACCCTGCTCCCCGTGCTGCCGGACGCCATGATTTTAGCCGACTAAACGGATTGACTGGGACCGTTTGTTAAATACGGAGAACGAGGAAACTGACGCCATCTTGGATCTGCGATGACTAGAACGCTCGTTGGGCAGCAACGTGACGTAGCCCCAAAATGGCGTTGTAAGCGCTGCAGTTGCATACATCGTAAAATACCACGATGACTACGCATCCAAGTCTTCAGCTTCTGAAAACGGAAAACAACGTTTCATGTTTCTTGTCCAAACGTAACCGAACATTTATTTTAAAAAACTCTCACAGATATATATTTTTTTATTTGTATTCAGTTAATTCAAATGTAATGTTATTTGCCCTAAGTCTGTTTCCATTCCTTCAGAACTAAATTTTAGATCTTTTCGTGATATACTAGAGACAGCAACAGGAAATTAAGTCTGTCAGAAGATCTGCTGTTTGTGGCTGGTGACTTGCCATAACAACAAAGTGAAAATATATGAAGTTGCACACAACTAGAAAGATGACTCTTTCACTCCGGAAAACATAGTGTTTGCAGAAAAGGGCTTCTCTTGGTATCATTTTCACAGCAGGCTAGATAAAATTGTAACTTATGTCAATCCAAATGGTTTTGAATGCAGGTCTGTGTGTGTTTTAGAGGGCTATAAAAGGCAAGCTTCAGAATAGAAGGCAGATGAGCAAATGAGACTTGTCTGCCGTCGTCACCATTATTAAACACAAATGGATTCCTGTGTTTAAATACTGTTTTCCAAACCAGTTTTTTCAAAAGGAGAACTTTGGTTTACTCTGTGTTTAATCATTACTTTTTGCCCACCAATTTTTGGAAAAGGCACCGGAGACAAGAAACAAGAATCAGTATCTGCCTCATCATGGCTTTGGAAAATATTTGTGGCTTCAGAGACACTTCTGTGCATCGCGAATGGTTTCCTGCCTATCATTTCGAAGATACAGCCACATCCTATCACCTGACTGACTTGTGCAATTTTGGATTGCGGAGACTGAATACATCTGGAACAAACAGGGGTATCCCACAGGAGTTTTTGGTGCCACCTTTGCCGAACTCTGGCCCTTTCCACCACAGACCTTCAGTGGCTGCTTCCCTGGCCAACAATTCAGTGATGGTCCGCAGGCCTTTCCCTCTGTCTCATGGAACAACAACTTTGGGTTTCATCTTCCAAGGCGGTGTCATTGCGGCTGCAGACACACGGGCCAGTGCCGGGGGACTTGTTGCCTGCCCAGCCGTTCACAAGATCACGCCGATCCATTCGCATTTAGTGGTCACCTCCTCTGGGAGCGGTGCAGACTGCATGCTGTGGGAACGAATTCTAGCCAGAGAGATCAGACTCTACCAACTGAGGCACAGACATCGTCTTTCGATACGTGGCACCGCCAAGCTCCTGTCATTCATGCTGCACCCCTTTAAAGGGACTGAATTGTGTGTTGCTCTTACACTGTGTGGCTGGGATGAGGAGACCGGTAACGCCAAATGTGCAGTAAGGTCAGACGACTTTGCTGCTGCTGATTGCTCCATAGATGTTGTCAGCAGACAGGACGTTACTTCGAGGGCACATTCCACATCGCCCAACAGTGGCCCGAGGCTGATATATGTGTGCAGCGATGGAGCTCGGCTGCAGGGGGACGTCTTCTCTGTGGGCTCGGGATCTCCTTACGCTTATGGAGTCCTGGACGGAGGACTAAGGTGGAGCCTGAGTAAAGAAGAGGCTGTCTCCTTGGCAAGAGAAGCAGTGTTCAGAGCCACTCACAGGGACGCCTACTCGGGAAACAATGTAGACCTCTTCCACATCACAGCCCTAGGTTGGAGCCAAAGAAAGAGAGAGGACCTGAGAGAGGAATATACAGAGACATGGAGAGAAGGGAGAAAATTGCAGAGATAAGAAAGAGAAGGACTGCATTAGAGGATTCGGGATGAAGTAGAACAATGTTGGTTCAGGTGGTGGCCAGGGGGTATAGTTTAGAAAGTTTAGAACCTCCCTTAGAATTCATCCACTTTTGTCAGATAGCTAGAATACATTTTTACTGTATCTTCAAGCTTTTCTTCTTCTAAAATCTTCTAAAATCTCAGCTTTTCATCCATCCTTTCATCGCAGCAGCACATTTGCTGTCCGCCTCAACACCAGGGGGAGCCGTGGGGCTTCACACCGTGACTCAATAAACGTTTGCCCCGTGTCCGGCGGAAGTTGCTTGTTCATTAGACTATTTTTCAAAGATGGCACTTGCTAGTGTGTTGAGCCGTGATTGTGCGAATTTTTCTTTTGATAATTGTCAAACTTCTGACTTTGGATGCGGACCGGAACAGAGCGGCCTGGGGTTAGACGCCACGCCGGGAGACGGCCTCAGTTTCTCAGTTAGAAACCCTCTGTGTGGCGGAGACGAGGACGGCGTCGAGAGGAAAATAGAGTTCCTGCATGGGACCACTACATTGGCTTTTAAAGTAAGTTAATGACTAACAGTTAACTAATTATAGCCAGCTGTTGTTAAACGCCAAGGAATCGTGGTTCCTGTTAACATGGTTTGATTAGTAAGTTACATTATGAAGGTTTTAACGTACGCTACGCTAACTGGTGCATGTTAACCGTTAGCATGCTAGCATAGCTACAAACCGCTTTCTCATTGCAGATGTCCACAGCACGTCACCATCAGCGTTGTGGTGACTTTTCTAAACGTGTCCAGCTCCAAAAGCAGTTCGATGATCGCAAGCTAGTCGTCAATGTGGACTTTACAGCCCTGACATTTTACCGTGTCCCAGATACATTGAAAACTTTCCACGAGCACATGAATGTAAAGATGACAGTCCTGCAAACGGCACTTGTGCACCATCCACTCCCCACGTATGTTGACATAACGTCAGTTTAAAAAAAATCATCGAAGCAATACATATATTATCTATGAACTCCGTTTTAGATTGTTAACGAAATGGTTTCATCTGCAAATAGTACAGGTGATTTGTTTTTATTATCATTAACATGTATAGCGCTTTATGATAAATAGCTGTCTTTAACGGGTCGTATTGAGTTAAACACAACGTTGGTTGAGCATTCAAACCCCTTTCTAAACGATAATAATAAAAAAATCTTTTTTTATTGTCGCCGTTGTATTCCTGAAAATATTCGTTCATTCCATTTAAAGTATATGTTACATCGAATATTTAAAATGAGAAAGTTAATTGATGATGTGCCTTGGCAGGCTTTTTATACTATGTCAAGGATTTTTATGTAAATCTTTTTTAATGCCATTAAGTTTTTCATTTAAGTTTAGTTACTGTTTTTCACTTTTGTTTTGACATTAGACAATACGAATAGTTGTTCAGAACCAGACATAAAATAAATACTTTATCCAATAAATAAAACTCTAAAATAAAGCATTATTATTGAGCTCAGTGAAGTTAGGAATTTATGTAAAAAAGAGGGAATTCAAAATATTTGGGCTGACTTATTTTACAGCAACAATTTTTACGAGTATAGAGCCCATTTATGAATTCCTGCCACTAACAAGATAATGGTATGAAACACCCTGTGCCAAGAACACCATAGTTGTCCAAAAACTATTAAACAGATAATAAAGCTTTGCCCCTTTGAGAAGTGTGCAGAGCCCTCTAAATACTGGGCCAACTCTCCTGCTGTTGCTTGTGGTCTCTTCAGGGGATTTGTTGATAAAAAAATAAGATGAAATAACTTCCAACCTTATCCGATAATCCCTGAGCGGAAGGCGGGGCGGGGCGGGGGGGGGGGGGGGGGGGGTAGGGTAGATGAAAACCTCTCCAGCCGACAGCTTCCTCTGACTGACCAAAATCTGCTGTCTTTCCTAGTGCCGTACAGCTGCTGTTACTTAGAGGGAAGAGCAAAGGTCTTCCTTCTTATCCCACAGCTTTCAGACAGAGCTTAGCCGCACAGTTGTAGAGCAGCAGCACATGTCTGCTTTGTCTAGATAGAAATAGAAGGTAGCTCATGGGGAATATAACCGATCTCCGATCCATTGATGTACGTGTCCCCCTCCTTCAGTCATGTGCTGCCATTAATGTGTTTCCCTCCTGCGGTTACTTCTCTCAGTTCCAGCATGGCGTCATTGTCGCGGTGGACTCTCGGGCCACAGCGGGTGCCTACATCGCCTCGCAGACGGTTAAGAAGGTGATTGAGATCAACCCCTACCTGCTGGGCACCATGGCCGGCGGAGCCGCCGACTGTAGCTTCTGGGAGCGCCTGCTTGCCCGCCAGTGCCGCATCTACGAGCTCCGCAACAAGGAGCGCATCTCTGTGGCGGCGGCCTCCAAGCTGCTCGCCAACATGGTGTACCAGTACAAGGGCATGGGACTCAGCATGGGAACCATGGTGTGCGGCTGGGACAAGAGAGGCCCAGGTAAATGCAACAGCTGTATGAAATACACTTACTGGTGTCAGGTTATGTAAAAATAACTGTTTGCCCACGGTGAAAATAAAATAAGCAAATCCATTGAAACATGACTTAATCAAACACATCAAAAGAGCTGCATATATATTTTCTAATATTTTTTAATATTATTTATATATTTAGTGACTCGCTGTTATTACCAGATCTTTTTTACTACTCAAACCAAAACTACAAATCTCTTAATTCTTTGGAATTCAGGTTTAAGTGCTGCACTCAGACCAGAAGTATCGACGCATACATTAACTGCCCACTCTCACCATGTAATTTCCACACATTAATTTAGATTTACAGCATGTGCAAGGAGCAAAAATAATTCACTCATTTAAATACAGTTTCAGGTATATTGGTCATGAAGGACCTGCCATGTGCTTTAACCTTAAAGAAAATATTAATTGCATCCATTACTTTCCAAACTAGGGTTTAACAAGAGTGTTTAGCTGTTCAATATATAACAAATTATACATACAGTTCAGGTAAGGACTTAATCTTTCTTGATACAGAAAAACTGACAATCTAATCCAATTTAATTATGGGATCTTTTCAATGTACAATCCTTTCATGCAGGGAATGTCAATTCATGTGGCTTCCCAGTTGTGTTTTCTTTTATGTAACCACACGTAGTTCCCAGATCTCCCCACCAGGTGGTACTGCAGCCTTTGGTACGCTGCAGTCTTTCGGGCCGCCACGCTGTGTGAGGCCGTACATCACTGCAGGTGTGCTTAAAGAGGCTGTCACACTGACCCAGTAATGGGAAATCAATGAAGCCGGGACCGCGAGCCGGCCAGAATGCGGCGGCATGATGGACGCCAGGTCCTGGACAATTGGATCGGGCGGCGTAATGCACGTGCGCCCTGCGGCGATCAATGCAGGCTTCGTTTACGGAGCAGAGAGGGCTGTGGGAACAATGTTGGCCCGCCTGTGTGCCAACTAGCGTCAATGGCGAGCGTTAAGTCCCGAACTATCAATCGGGGGAATAATGATCCCTGCATAGGTTCAGCAGGTGCAGGGAGCTCTGCAACGGCCCCCACGATGCCAATGACCAAATGTAGAGCCAAATGTCATGTAAATTAAATCAATCTTGATTAGACAGGGAGCTCATTAGCCAGCTACCATTGAGTCAAGAGCCCTTGTTCCCTCGATGGAGTCAGTGTCTCAAGCTGCGTGCGAGAGAAATCGAATAAAGGCCTTGTTGAGGAGGTTGTCAAATCCGTCTGTATGCAATAACATTGAATGTTATGACACTCGTAATCAGTGTACGGTAAATGCTTGAGAACTCCGTGGAGACTCTGGTCTCCGACAGACTCTGAGTCGCCCCCTGCACCCCTCCTTACAAGGACATGAAGGGGATGTGTGATTAAATGCAGTGCTGCTCCTCCCCCTCCCCCGTGAGCAAAACAAATAAAATCCACATGAGTGGTTGATATGAGACCTTGCCAGAAGACCCATGTGTCAGTTTTACCACCACTCCCTCGAGGTAGTGCCCCCCCTCCCCCCCCCCCCCACTCCTCCCTCGGGTCTGTTCAACTGCTGCTGCTATTTTTTATTTATTTGTGTTATACTGATGCAGTGGCGAATTGTGGTGGGAAGGACGACACTGACCCAGTTGATGCACTGTGCCCCTCGCGTCCCTCCTGAAAGCTGCCACCCCCCTCCCCCCGCCAGCTGCAGGGCTCCTTAAGCACCTGTCAGGGGATTGACTGAGTGGAAGGAGTCTCTGTTGGCTGCAATGCTCCACACCTTTTTTTTGTCTTGTTCTTCTCGGCATTCATCTGTGGCTGCGTGCTTTTCTACGTCAGTGTTTGAAGCGCAGAGCCCATTAAGCGGCAGCGTGTCGGGCTCCACAAAGACCCAGGTGTGTTTGGGAAGGGAAATGATGTGGGAAGTGCTTTTCGGCGCCGCTCGGCATCTATACTTGGACCTCCTGAAGAGTCCTCATCCACCTCCGTCAAACCGTCACACTCAGCATGAGAGGTCGCCTTTACAACCCCCCCCATCCCCGTCTGTTATGTTTTTAACGAGTCCCTTAGAGTTTTTCAAGAGGAACAGACTGGTCTCAGAATGGCAAATTACCCCCCTGCATAGACAGGCACGGGATGATTATCATGGCAAGCTAACGACGGGTTGAGGAAGTTGCAATTTGCCAGTTGAAAGCAATGGTAAGATGCTCCCTCTTTTTTTTCTTCCCCAAAAGAGCAAGTGGCTCTCATCCGTAATAGACTGTCACTAGTTTAGTCGAGGAACTCTGCAAGCGAGGATGTGCAGTCCGAGGGCATTTCAGAGTGTTTTTTAATGTGGGAGATTGAGTGGTGGATATCAGACAATTTCCTGCGTGCGTCGCCTGCATTTCTCTGCGCAAGTATAATTTTCACAGGTTTTCAGAGCTGTGAAAAACATGCCTTTTTTCAGAGGCTGCCTTTTTTTCACCATCTGCGGGGCCGTGCCGTGGGCGGGCTCACAAGCTGGCGCTGGCTTGTCACCCACTCCGCGTCACTCTGAGGGTTAAGGCCCCAGCGAGTGTGTCATGGTTACCGACACGCGTGTGCCCACCAAGCGTGTCGCAAACTGTCGCTCACAGGTCCGTCGGGAGCGTTGTGGGTCTTGCGGCGCGTGCCTTGAAGTTCAAGGGAAATGTTGAATTGGAGTATGTGTGGAATGATATGAATGTGTGTCATGTCCAGAAGATCTGAGTACGCGGTTTCTTTTATTTCATTTTTCCCCCTATAGCTACTCCCTTATGAGGGGTGCACTTCCATGTACGGTTCAGAGTTGCTGGTCGATAGTTCATTTTTGGCCTGTTTGCAGGGATCAATAAGACCCAGAGCTGAGCCCCGGGGCACCGATGTTGCCCGTGCCTGGTCAGCAGGTTCCATGGGCGGCTTGTTTTTTTTTTTTTTACATGAAGGCGTAAGGCTGTTCATATCACCTGGCCTTACTCCACTATGAGAGGTTGCAGCTGTTCCTAGTGTCTCGCTCTCAGCCTGCTTGACGTAGCTCATCACCTGAGCCAGGGGAACGGAGGACGCTGGTCCCCTTAACACCATCTCCTCCCTGCGCCCTTTGGCTCCCCCCACCCTCCTGACATGCCCTTTTGTACTCCCCAGGGCTCTACTACGTCGACTCCGAGGGCAACCGCGTGTGCGGCGACCTGTTTGCCGTGGGCTCGGGCTCCATGTACGCCTATGGCGTGATTGACAGCGGCCTGCGGCAGGACCTGACTGTGGAGGAGGCCTGCGAGCTGGGGCGCCGCGCCATCTACCAGGCCACGTTCCGCGACGCCTACAGCGGGGGGCAGGTCAACCTGTACCACGTCCACAGCGACGGGTGGACCCGGGTGTCTCAGGAAGACGTGCTCATGCTGCACCATCAGTACAAGGGTCAGGCTTAGTCGTGTGTATTGGGGGCACAGCGGGGACCAGGAAGTGGGAGGGGACTGGGGAGGGTCGGGAGTTTCTACTATGTTTAGGATGTTCTAAAATGTCAGTATGGTTTGACACATGAATAAAAAAGGAAAAAGACTCACCTGTCCTTTGATTTCCACTTGTATTACTTGTCGCTAGCTTCATATTGTACGTTTCAGACGGTGCCAGAGAGCACGCTCCTCCTGCACGGAGGGACATTTCGGGGGCTGGCGCGCTTTGATGCAGCGTGGGAGTAACGTGCTGTGCGCTATGCATACATTTAACTTGGACCCTACACTGGCAAATGATCAACAATAAATCCTGTAGTGTTTCTTTTTTTCCCCCCTACCAAGAGTAGTGTTTTTTTTATATTCCACCTTTTTACGGGTTGCCAGACGGTGAACGGCAGGCCTCAGAATGGACCCTTTTTATGTAAATGCAGTTTTATCTGTTCACTCTCCTTTGATCTATAGTCGTGTTTCCCACCGCTGCTGTTTACATTTCAGTCATCTGTTCCCCCAGCTGTTGGGATTGTGAGGTACATGCTTTCCTCCTTTCCTTTTGTGTGGTGTCACCCCTGTATGTCCTGCGTGTATTAGTGCTGTCTAAACAGCACTATTTAATTGCACACCGCCAGCGCAGTAATTGTGCCTCCTGAGTTGTAACGGTGCGTTTTCTTCCCATCATTGGTAATGCTTCCTTCTCCGCCCGCGCTGCAGAAACACGGCTTTTAATTGGAAGCAGGGAGTTTTCTTCTTTAATTCCTCCCCCTCCCGACACCGGGGCCGCGCACTGCTTTGCGCTGCAGTGTTTTACAACGTGCGCGCCTCTCCGTCGGCTTTCATGGTGCCACATAAACACTAATGAAGGGGATGGGGTGGACATCTGAAGCCAGTGCACTTGCAAATCAGGGTTTAAAAACTAGTTTCACAGGTGACCAGTCTGCAGACTGTGTAGAAATGGGATTTTGATAACCAGAAATGAGCGGGTGTGCTGAGTAAATTAACTTCACATGAAATACGGTGTCACAAACAAACCTTTTGGCTTTTTCTGTCATTTGTTTGACCATTACATTTAGAGTGTTATTTTTTTCCCAGAGGAAGAATCCTACACACATGGTCGATCCCCTGACTTTATCTGGTGGAACTATAATATAAACGTATTATACAAAGCAAATGAGGTGTAAATATAATTGTGAACAGATACTTTACATCTCCTAAACGTTGTTGTTTATCTTGTTATTGCTGGATGCTCCAGGGCAACGCGTGTCTCTGTGGGAAGAAGGGGGGGGGGCAGGACAAAAAAGGGAAAAATTGTGTGTTCCCTCCCAAATTAGACATACCGCTATGAAAAAAAGACCAGCTGGATGTTGATAGGTGCCAGCACAATGAGTTTCACACCGTCACAAAATATCCCCATAGCCCACATGCTGCCATCTGTCAGCTGGACAAATGGGTCCTCAGGCCCAGGCACCAGATCCTATCTAAACGCTCCTAAGGGGCTCCGACCACACCTTAGGGACTCTCATTTGGGACTCTACTTCCCAAGGTTTTTGTAATTGGATCTTCGGGGGGGGGGGGGGGGGTGTCATCATCTTCTTATCAGCCATTGGTTGTTCCTGTTGATGCTTTACTCAAACAGAAATAAAACAACATGATGAAGAGTCTATTTGGTTTGGGTAATGACTCCCCACTGGCTGCCTCCTGTCCACCCCCCCAGAGGCTTCCCGGGCTTCACATAATCAGCGCGCACTGAACGCTTCTGACAAACAGCCGCCGCGGAGAGGGGCTCTCTTCTCTCTTCATCCCCCCCCCCCAAAAAAAAACAGCAACGCTCTTGTCATTCCTGTCTGCGCCAATGATGACTAACTTTTTAAAATGTATTCTCCCCAGCAGTGGGCAAATCTATTTTCTTTTTTCTATTTTTTGGACTCAATCAATTCATTGACACGAACGGACGGAAGCCTGTTGGAGCCAGCGGCGCCCCCGCTTCCCAGCAGGCACCTTGGAGCTCCTGGCGGGCCCTCGATGATGATGATGATGATGGTGATGATGCTCATGGGAGCTGAGGCCTGAGGATGATGATAGCACCTTACCATTAACGCAGACTGTGCCTCCAGAGGCCTGAAGCGGCGCAAGTGTTTATCCCTTGTCATGACACCTGACTGTACAAATGGGGCCCTGTCTGTTTGTTTTATGGTCAGCAGCGCGGGGCCCGGCCCCCAAGGCAAACAGCAGGCCGGGTCAGGGAGACCACGGCTAAAGACATGCAGCAAGAGCGATGGTGGCTGCCAAGGTCACTCCACTTACTCCCATGTGGCTCCTGGCTGTTTCTTTTTTTTATATATATATATGACGGACTTAGTCGCTACATGTTGAAGGGAAAGGTGTAAGATACATATTTATTGATGTGCATCTATATAGCGTGTTGTGTTTTTCTGTTGACTTACCTTGCACACTATGTATATATTTAGCCCAGGTTGGACTTTATTGCTTTGTGCTTAGCCCCTTTTACCTTTAGCTATAATGGAATCAATCAACATTGTGAATTGTTCAGGTTGTCATTTTTGTAAAAGTAGGAGAGGGAGTCTGCTTTATAAAAAGCAGCTTTTGGAATGCGTTTTCCCCCCCCGTGGGCACTTCTGTTTTATAATTCTGACAGAAGAGTACGACCCTGCAGTGTGTTCCTCGTCGGTTTGAAGTGTCACTCATAGCTGTGGTAGCCGGCCTCGGCGGAGGACCCATCTCATGAGGGGTAACTCCACATCCAGGCTAGGAGCCCCCGTCTCTCTTGTCTTCCTCTCACCTCTCCCTCCGTCCATCCCATCTTCCTTCTTCTGCTTCACACTGACTTAATCCCCCCCGTTGTGCCCTTGGCCAGTTGCCTGCCTCCCCTCTGGCCTGATCCCAATGCCACATTACCCCCTGGTGATACAGACGTGGGAAAATGGAGGCGTTAATTACCCACCCCGGAGCTCATTATCCGGACTCGACCCACTCAGCTTCCTGGCTCTTCACCGGCTCTGCGATTGTGATTCAGCTGCAGCCCCGAGACGCGAGGCTAATAACGGAGGGTAGCCGTCCAAACCGGACCATCGCCCACTGATAGATGATCCGCAGGGCCGGACGTGACGGAACTGACAGGAGGGGGGGTGGGGGGGGGGTGCCTTCCCTCCAAAAGTGATTGACACGCAGTGCCGGCAATAGGACGGCGCGTGAGTGAAATAATTTATGGCGTTCTCTTCCGGAGCCCGAAAACAAATGCCAGAAATGAGTAATGACCCCTTTCGCAAGTTCAGCTTCTCTGATCGCAAACAATAGCCCAGGTTGTCACCGCTGTGGGGATGACGGAGTCGAGGGAGTCGCGAGAAGGAGAAGCTAATGGACTAGATCATGGAAATGGCAGTTTAATTACACACCAGGGCTCCGCCATGAGTCGGCGTTGTAAAATCGGAGACGTCGTCGGCGGTCGATGGGGCACCTTGTTGCGGCACAAAGAAAATCAAGGCCGATTGTTGTTTTCTTTTCGACGACCGCCTCTCTGTCGCCGTGTCCCACTGCACGTCTTCTGCCGTGCCCCATTGGGTGAATCTGGTGTGATGTGTGAGCCAAAGCCTTGAGTGCCCAGCGGTTGGCCTCCTCTGTGGAACCGTGTCTGTGACGTTTTCGTGTAAGCACTGCGGTAGTAAAAATACATGTTTTTTGTTTTAGTTTCTCCTCGAGCATTTCCCCCCCCATATTTCTCCTGCCACAGCCTCAATCCGATTTAGCATCTTTAAGTCTGCATCCCTCTATCAGCAACTTCCCCTCATCCTGCCGTGCTATATGCGCTTCCCACCAGCTCCCCTCCAACGCTCCCCATCCTCCCCCTTACCTCCACCCCTCACCCATTCCCTCTTCCCTTTTCGCCTTTCGATGCAGGACCGATCCGCTCTCATTACATCCTTTGCCCTGATGATTCAGTTGAGATGGGGCACTTTCTCCCCAGTGCCCCTCTAAGCCCCCACCCCCCCCCAGCAGCAGCACTTAGCGTCTTCGACAGCCTCGGCTCTTTATCGGTGGACACAAAGACAGTGCGGCGCCTGCTACTCAGCCCGGTGACCTCTTGATATTATCATATAGGTCGCGTGGTAAGAGGGGTTGCTTTATTTAAGCCGGACTCTCCCGGTGTAACCGCTTCAGGCCGCTGGTGTTTCCTTCTCTGAACCACTCTATTTCAGATCTCCTTTTGACTCGGGCTTTTGCCAGTGAGAGCCAGCAAGCGCGCGCCTCCTGATGCACAACCACCCTGCATGATTCCTTCCTCGGCTTCACACATTCGCGGCCAACTGATTTGGGTTTTGCCTTCAGTCCGGGGGAACCTCAGCTATAGCACTGCATGCTGAGATGCAAATGGTACAGGCTGAATCTGTCCCAGTTCTCCCCTCCGCCCTCCCACTGGATGCCCCCACATCTGGATGTAGCGTCGTGTGGAATGGGATGTTAATCCTATACATAGGTTATGTTACGAGGGGACTGTCTTGCCCGCCTCCTCTGCTTTGAAACGCCGCTTCTCTCGCAGCTTAGTTTCACCCCTTGAAATCCACTTTATCCCCCCCCCCCCCCCTCCTTCTCATTCCTTTTAACAGTCCTTAAGTCACTTTAAAGTACTACGCTGATTTAGCTCTGTGAAATTGATAAAGCAGAACCACAGATGTCGTCTTTTCTGCTCCATGCATTCTTCTCCTTTGTGAAAAGCCCTTTGTGTACATTACTGCAGCTGGATTGCAAACAGTTGGGTCTGGAGATTGTGTTGTGTAAGTAGCGGCTAATGTGGCTGTAAGTTTCAGTCTTCTGACTCAAGTGATGTCACTCGGGGTTCTGTAACAGATAGATCTAGAGCTGCTGAGGGCTTCATAAAACTTCCACGTATTGTAATCCTCAAGAAAACAGCCTTTGATGTTTGAACTCGTTTGATTTCCCCCTTAAGGAAGGAAAAAAAATACATTTTATTCCATGGTGTCTGAAAATACGATGGGCTGTTGCGGCTCACCTTTAAAACTACTTTATTTACACAGTTAAATAGGTACAGACTTCAAAATGGGATGGCAGGATTATAACACCATTGGATTTTTCCAAAAATATATCATTTGCCAATTGCCAGGATTTTAGCCTTTTGTAAATGTATAATGAATGAGATCTCAGCTAGAACTTAAAATAAAGTAGTAGAGCATTTGTAATAACTGTAGTGTAGATGCTTGTTGTGTAGTTTTGAACTGGATGTGATCATTAACTGGTCAATCTATTACACCAGAGTAACACAGAGTAGCAATAAAAAAAACCTCCCGTCTTGGTTACACTTTAATATCTGCAGGCCCCTCTGTAAATGCTTTTCATTTGAACTCCTTTCTACCAAAGAAATGGTCCCTGGGAAACTACAATGCGAACATAACATGAAGTGGGCCCATGTTCGGCTCGGTAAGTGAGCGGCCCAGAGAGTCGGCTATTTCTCCAAATCCCAAAAACGCTCCACTGCACTTGACCGCCCCACTGAGAAAAGCAGTTGATCATTGATTGCAGGTGATGTCATTTGCACTTTCTCTCCTCTGCACTTGACACACAGGCCTTTGTACATCGTACTATCGAAGGATGCAGCAAAGGAAAAAGAAAATGAAGGAATAACTGTCCAAGTATCTTGTTATGACGTATAAATTTAAGACCATGTATTCTAAATGCTATTCTAGACCAATATTTTATCCGCACTGATAATGAGGGCTATGCACTTTTGTCTGAAAGTAGAAGTAGAAGATGATCTTTAGGTTGTCTACCGCGGGAGCTAATGGAAATCTAATGCTAATGATAATTAGCGACCCTTCCTTACTAACGGGCGCATTTTATTTCATTCAAAAGCAACCCTGGCTGACTCCAATCTGTGCAAGTCCTCAAGACAAAATCTGCAACAAAGATACAAATAAGACAAAATCTCCTCTCTGCAATCTAAACATTTCTTTTAACTCATTTAATATTTTGAGAAAATATGAGACATCTGCCTGCAATGAGATTAACAGGTAAGTGTTCGCCCCATTAACACAATGAAACCTTGCTTCATTTTTATAAGCTACAGCTCTGTCATAAGCTGCGCAATTTAGTCTTTTTTTTGTGTGTGTGTGTGTGTGTGTGTGTGGGTCACCAGTAAAGTCTATGTTGCTCTTATAGGCTGTGACTCAAAAGCAAGGTGACTTTAAAATGAGGGTGAGAACAGATGAGATGACGCCCGGCACAGATCGTCACCACACAGGGATGTGTACCCTCGCAGGAGCAGGCGGGGAAACCATATGCCATGGAGAGCCATAAGCCTGCAGCTTTTCATTTTAGCAGCTCTCCTCAGCAGGTGACTGAGCGGATGAGCTCTTCTCCTTCTACCTGACAGAGTGCTAATTAGTGACTCTTTGGCTGAAATGGAAACCTGCAGCAAGTGGTTGGCTGCACTCCTGCAACAACGCACAGTTCCTGCAGTTGGTAGCGATGAAATCCACAAATGTATAGCCAATTAAAACATAAAAATGTCCAATAACACAGAAAAATATGATAATCTCAATACAGGGAGTACAATCTTGACAGTGTGGCCTCCAGCGGAACGCCATTAGCTAAGTGGGCGGGGCATAGCAGGGGTCCATTATTTGTGGCACTCATTTGAACCATTGTTTGCGGGGAAACTAGAGCAGCTTTACTGTACAATCTAGTAGAAAGGTGGGAGTAGTATTTGGGCGTAGCATGCGAGGCACAGGTGTAACTAATTGCACAATTAATGGCTTCATTTCATCTCACTGCATCAGTGTACCATGACAGAGAGCCGGCATGCAAAATGATCGAGCCTGGGAAGAGGAAGAAAATAAATGGCATTCAGATGTCCTCGACGTTATTAGTTAAGCCCGAGTGTGACAATTCCCAGCTTGCAGTGGGTCTGGACACTTTTCTTCTTTGTTTCAAAAACAGATATTCCAAGTAGTCACGGCAGAGAATGCAGGTGTAACTAATAGCATCAATAACAGCTGCATTGCATTCAGGTGTGGTTGTTGCAGGGTCCTGATATTGTGCACGCTGACTCCATGCCAGTGGCTTAACGGGACCTCTCAATGGAAAAGACACATCATTATTGTGATTAGTTCCACCTGCTCCTCCCCTTCTGCGCCAACTTGTCAAAACGTTGGATTCTTGAGCGAAAAAAACAGCCCTTTTTGCAATGCCTTTTGTTTTATGCGTTTCTTTATTGGTTCAAATGGCTTTTTCTTGTTTCCGTTGATCCGCTGCAGACCTACACACTGCAAAAATCAGTAACTTCAAAGGTAAGCGTCCAATTTGTGTTGGGGGGGGGGAGCTCCCCCACAATATCAGGGCGCACCGCTTTTCACTGTTCATGGCGAAACAGGCGAAACCCTTCGTGTACGATGCAGAGATGCAAGTTACTCCACCAATAGAGGAACGTTTTGTCTGTTTATTGAAAGCAAAATAGTTTCTTTTTTTTTTTTGCAAAATACAATTGCTTATTGGTATTGAATTTGCACTTGAGTATAGAATGGTGTATTTTAGTAGAGGCCAGGTAAAAATTCTCACTGTCTGTCATGTGTTTCCTTCACTTCCCATCCGTTTCCTCCCAGCCCTCTCTGCTAATTTGCTACCTCTCTTGTTTAAACATATCAGGGTGAGGCCGGACTTTGCTTTGCCTTTGCTTGTAATCCCTACCGTTCTTGTTGCTACAATCTCTTTCATCGAATTATTCAGTGGTTGTTCTCGTCGCTTTGGAAAGGTCTTCCGGTGCCAGTGTTAGATGGAGGATATTTAGTGCCGCGCGTTGCAGTTCTCCAACACAGCCTTGTAAAACTGTTCAGGCGTGTTTGTACAATGTCTCCTCCGCAGTGGGTGGTGGTGTTTCCGTCCCCAAACATAAAACATCAAAGTGTTTTTCTCACTTGTGTGTGCAAACACTTTGGTTTGTGTAGTCGCTCTTTTTTTTATAAATAAATAAACTCTTTCATGGTCTCATTCTTTATCTTAACCTTTTGCTAGTTTTATTCTTAAAAATAAATTAGTTTATGGTGAACTCAGGAGAGTGATGCTTTTGGCTGGCTTCTTCTCTATCTGCAAATGTTATCGCACCAATTTTGGCAGCCTTAAATAAAAATAAGTTTGCTTTCTTTGATGCTCACCTGAGTTTTGATAATCGCACCCTAGGCCCATTTAAGTGGACCACAGCCCCAAAGCTACCTTCTTCCTGCCTAATTAGTTCTGAAGTTCTCTGAAGGGGAATTTCTAGGGAAACTCTAAAGCACAACTTGCTGAACTAATAAAGGTTTGAAGAACTTTTTTCTTTTTAACATCCATTGTCCCCAGGTTCTTGGTGGCACACAAAGTATGAATGTATATATGCCAACTAACCCAGGAAAAGGAGATTATTTTTCTCTTTCAAAATGTTTACCATCCTAAAACATGAAATATGAAGAAAGAACCCTTCGATATCCTGAAGAACTTCATGCAAGACACGCAGAACCATCTAATAGATGAAATGGTTCTTTCGGTCGCTGATGTTTCTTTGTGGACCGACGCAGCCTTTTTTAAGAATCACTTGAGAACCATTATTTCTGACACACGAGGGCGGGACATCCGACCCGGCCTTGTGAAGCTGAGTCACCCGTCCGCTCCTGTCCTTCCTCCTTCCGTCTGCTGCCATGACTCCTCGCACTACACTCACCAAGGTGAGTCAGTGTAGCGTTGGTGGCGCAACCAACCCAGTCTCCAAAAAAAGCGTGAAATGGCTACGTTGGTCCACCGTGATAAACGTAATCATGTCACGTTTTCCCCCAAAATAACGTTACTATGTTACGTTTCTTTTGGCCCATTCATTTACATTGCTTTGCAAATAGGTCACGTGACTATCAAGTTTCCCGGTAGCAAAAAGAAAAACATGGCGGACGGTCAGCATAATCTCCGTCAAAAACACAATATTTTAAGAAAGCATCAGCATTTGTATGCATTTCGATGGCATTTCTAGCGAGAAGTATGCGTTATTCTTTCATAATCTTCTATCAGAGACTGTAGAAGACCTTCCGTTTATTCGTTTCTGCGAAGATTTGAGTGTCTCTTTGAGAAAGCGTGGCTACGCAACGCCTTTAACGGCGCATTATTAAAAAAACACTTCCAGTGGGGGCGTTACCGTAAAGAAGCGTTCAGCCTTAAAGCCACTAATCGCCAAACAAAACAAACTCAAAGCACACGAATCACATTATGACTTTTTAAACATAAATTCCCTTACTTTTATGAGTTTTCAATGAAAGAATGCATAATTTCCGGGTGTAGGCAAGCCCGGGACATCCCGAATTATGGGCAATTTTGATTTGTCCAGCTTTTTGACAGCTCCAGTCCCGACTTCCAATCACAGCCTCCTAAGTCAATGACGCGCCTTAAACTCTCGGTTGTTGGGTGAGTGCAACTTCCCCCCCCCCGAACATTACGTCTTGTTTACATGGAAAAGGGGGGCGGGGCTTCGCCTTCAGAGCGGAGCGTCATTTCTCGCTCCACACGTCTCCTCTTTTTACTGGCCAGGAAAACGGGCGATCTATCCCACGTGGGTCTGGCTCCATTCCATTGGCTCTGACGAATCCACGGAGAGGCGGGACTTATAATTTGCCCGGCAAACGGAGAGATTTGAACTCCATTGCTTGCCCTGTGCGTGAAGTGGCCGTGAGGCCTCCACTAAAGTCTCTCTCTATTTGTTCTGCTTTACTCAATAAAAGTAAAACCTTTACAGATATACTGTACACACACTAGGCTAACATAACGGAGATTCCAGGCTTCGTCCTTTATGTTTTATGGGGATAAAGCCTCTGTAAGTAGTTTTTTCCCAAGCAAATCTGAGTTTCTTCTGTTTTTTGTGTGTCCCATACAAATATCAAAATATATATACTGATTTTCACATCCAAACACACTCACTTATGTTCCCTTTTATCATGACAACAAGAAATTTCAAGATAAACCTTTTGCTTTCATAAATATGACAGTTTTAGTGTGTAAATGCCCAGCAGTGTACGGTCCGAGGGCCCCTATCGGGCCACTTGTTAGATGGGTTTGATGGGTTACTGACTAAAATATATGCCCCCACCCCCTAACTTGATTTAGGTCTGTTGCCTCAGGGCAACTTGTAAATATAATAGGTCAAACAAGCAATGTAAGCATTAAGAAAGTAGTGCATTTTGAGCACATTAACCACAAATGGATTCAAACATAAATTCAAAAATATTAAACAAAGAAATTAAATGACCAACACTGTATGTACAAAATCCACATGTAAACTTAAAGGGCTTTTTTGTGTCAAATTGTATGGCATACACATTCAACTGGCCTACAATAACCTGAAGAATGTCTTAAAATACTGAAGGGGGGGACATGATATCATTAGAAATGTTATGCCAGAGGGAGCACAGAATGTATTGTGGGGTGTTCAACAAGGAGGATTTTCAACCTCTACTATGTCTCCATCCTCATCTTGATCGACAGACTCACTGTCACTATCATCAGACATGCGTTATCCTAGTTTTAGTGTGTAAATGCAATTTCCAGCATGAGGCCTAAAAAACGCCTACAGGAATAAAAGGGTTAAACCAGATACAACTTGCTTGTTTGACTTATTTGACTTATTATATTTACAACTTGCCCTGAGGCAGTTAGGGGGTGGGGGCATACATTTTAGTCAGTAACCCATCCAACCCATCTTGAAACTCAGTCGAAGGAGTCTAACGCCGGAGTCACAGGGTGCAACAAAACTCTGTAGTGAAAAAAGTGAAGGCCGAGGCATGCTGGGTGAAGTGCGATCCCGGCCCTTTCGGGACAGTGTTGTGCCTGAACGCGTTCATTGAACGATAGTTCATGAACTCGTTGATATTTTGGGTGAACGTGAACTGAACGTACTGTATTAATGCCCGATGAACGTTACTGTGAACTCGTTCATTCTGGTTTCTACGGCACGTTCTTTCAGGTTAATGTCGTTCAATGGGGTGCCAGATTTCTATAGAAAACACACCGTAAACGCGCATTGATAAGTGTAGCAGAGGCGGCGTATAATAATTTTAAAGAGTTTTATGAAGTTACTGACAAGGTCGGTAAGGATGGGAGGAATCTGACCTTTCTTTGCAAACATTTGCACCTTAATGATTACTGTCCTGTTTTTCTTTTTATAATACCTTATTTAAAAAAGACCATTCAAGCAGCATGTGTTTGAGAATGTAGTGTAGGGGTGAACTCTGCAACTGCTGCTAGTGTGGAGTGAATGACAGCAACATTAAAGCAACAAAGGGGAAATGCTGTCCCCTCAATGCTAATGTAAACCCTGGTTGGATAAGGATTCAAAATTGGATATGAAGATTAAATCTGATGCATAGCTTCAGTGTTAAAACTGATCAAATAATTGCTGTCTGTGGTTCTGGGCTGTGGCAATAATAAAATAAAAAAAATAGCTCGCAGCAACGTATGGAAAAAAAGAACTAAACTAGTTCATTTTTTGGAACCGTGAACTTATTTCAAATATTTTGAACTATGAACTGAACTAGTTCATTTTTAAAATGTGTGAACTAAACTTTGAACTAGTTAATGTAGAAAGTAAACTTTACCAACACTGGCTATAGGACCCTGGAAGATGATGAACTATGCCTGGGAAGGGCGAAGCCATGCCGGTACGAGCATGATGTGCAAATTAGTCGTCAGATCAAAGTATAGTAGTGATAGACTAATCGAACCATCTAACAAGTGGCCCGATAGGGGCCCCCGGACTGTACACTGCTGGGCATTTACACACTAAAACTGTCATATTTATGAAAGCAAAAGGTTTATCTTGAAATTTCTTGTTGTCATGATAAAAGGGAACATAAGTGAGTGTGTTTGGATGTGAAAATCAGTATATATATTTTGATATTTGTATGGGACACACAAAAAACAGAAGAAACTCAGATTTGCTTGGGAAAAAACTACTTACAGAGGCTTTATCCCCATAAAACATAAAGGACGAAGCCTGGAATCTCCGTTATGTTAGCCTAGTGTGTGGACAGTATATCTGTAAAGGTTTTACTTTTATTGAGTAAAGCAGAACAAATAGAGAGAGACTTTAGTGGAGGCCTCACGGCCACTTCACGCACAGGGCAAGCAATGGAGTTCAAATCTCTCCGTTTGCCGGGCAAATTATAAGTCCCGCCTCTCCGTGGATTCGTCAGAGCCAATGGAATGGAGCCAGACCCACGTGGGATAGATCGCCCGTTTTCCTGGCCAGTAAAAAGAGGAGACGTGTGGAGCGAGAAATGACGCTCCGCTCCGAAGGCGAAGCCCCGCCCCCCTTTTCCATGTAAACAAGACGTAATGTTCGGGGGGGGGGAAGTTGCACTCACCCAAAAACCGAGAGTTTAAGGCGCGTCATTGACTTAGGAGGCTGTGATTGGAAGTCGGGACTGGAGCTGTCAAAAAGCTGGACAAATCAAAATTGCCCATAATTCGGGATGTCCCGGGCTTGCCTACACCCGGAAATTATGCATTCTTTCATTGAAAACTCATAAAAGTAAGGGAATTTATGTTTAAAAAGTCATAATGTGATTCGTGTGCTTTGAGTTTGTTTTGTTTGGCGATTAGTGGCTTTAAGGCTGAACGCTTCTTTACGGTAACGCCCCCACTGGAAGTGTTTTTTTAATAATGCGCCGTTAAAGGCGTTGCGTAGCCACGCTTTCTCAAAGAGACACTCAAATCTTCGCAGAAACGAATAAACGGAAGGTCTTCTACAGTCTCTGATAGAAGATTATGAAAGAATAACGCATACTTCTCGCTAGAAATGCCATCGAAATGCATACAAATGCTGATGCTTTCTTAAAATATTGTGTTTTTGACGGAGATTATGCTGACCGTCCGCCATGTTTTTCTTTTTGCTACCGGGAAACTTGATAGTCACGTGACCTATTTGCAAAGCAATGTAAATGAATGGGCCAAAAGAAACGTAACATAGTAACGTTATTTTGGGGGAAAACGTGACATGATTACGTTTATCACGGTGGACCAACGTAGCCATTTCACGCTTTTTTGGAGACTGGGTTGCGCAACATGTGGGGGGGGTGGGGTTGCATTTTGCACGCCTGTCTCCGACCGCGGGGCCGTCTGCGATGCACTTGTATCTGGTGGATGGCGAGCGCGTGCGGGTTGCAGGGTAGCATCTGTGCTGGCTGTGTGCGCGCAAGTGGGCGGCACCAAGGGCTGCCGGCCGTGCCCCGATTCTTCCGTGCGGTTTCATCCTGTGCATCGGGGGACTTTGGGTTTTCTGATGGTCTTCCACTTGAGCACAGTTGGCATGGCAACCCTGAGCCCTCCTTGTTTGTCTTCCTCCATCCATCCCTCCATCCAGCCCTCCACCCTCTGCATTGTCTCACCACACCTGAGGTCTCCAGGTGCAGACGGTCTCCGCCAGGTGTGTCTCTGCCAACGCGCACAGAGCCCTGAGAGTGAGAGCACCATCCATGCGGTCGCGTGGAGGACAGACGGCAATGGAGGATTCCTGTGTGTGTGTCGCATTCATTCATTTTCTGTCCTTTATTGAATATTTGAACAGGCAGAACGTCTGAAGAAGCGTCCTGTCACCCTTTGCTCTCTCTCAGACAGCTGTGAGTCTTCCATCTCCAAGCCAAATATCACTGTCTCCTCATATGAAACACAAACAGGGCTTTGAGTTGTTGAAGGTTCCCTTCATGCAGGTATTTGTATTTCTTTTGAAAATGTCAAATCGTTTTCATTTTTTTCCCGCGCTTCTGCTTAAAGATTCACATGAGAACAATGCAGGAAGGGCTTGCATAGCAAGTGTCTCATTTTGTCCATCTATGTGATTGTCCAGCATGCCCGTCAGACTGTCTGCTCTGCCGTTTCCAGCCCCCCCCCCCCCGGGCCCTCCCCTCTGTTATTCTCTGTGTTGACTCTTGCCACGTGTGTCTGGAGCAATCGCCCTGCTCCTCAGGCTCATGCTGTCCATCTCGCTCTGCGCCCGAGCATGTCTCGGGGCTCGTGCGTCTTTTCTCGGGGCGGTATGTGTGTCTGCATGTTTGTGTAAGGCAGCCACATGCCCACCTGTCAGTCAAACGTCGCTCGCCAGTGTTGTTGTTGGTTTTTAAAAATGTTTTTTTAATCTAACCCGTGAAGGTGAAGGTGACTGCGGACGCGGTAGCGGGTAGAGCCGCCCGCGAGCCTTCCAGGCAGCAGTGTCCTTGTCCTCTCTGATTGGATCATCATATGTCCTGTTCACTACAAACCAGATGTTCGCATAGCTTTGTCAGTTTTGTTAATTATTAAATTGTTGTTGAAAACAAAGGTGGGTGTTAGTGTGCAGACAGTTTTTACTGCATTGGGTGTACTTATTTCAGGCTTTCAAATCTCACCAATAAACTTTGAAAGGATGATCCTAACAACAAAATAAAGGGTTGTGCTGTAATAAAATTATGAATTTAAAGCAATAGTGTGATTTCTTATTTTTTACACAATTATTTGCCAAGAACAAAATGACCAAAGATCGATATTGCGAAATATGAAGTCATCAAGAGTGTTCGCTTAGTACAGAGACGGTTAAACTGGCTCAGTTCGAAGGTAAACTAAACATCAGATAGGAATGTCACAATAATCGCTACATTGCAATACTGCGCTATTGTCAAGGAATGGCCGGACACCGGCACCGCCAAGATTCTACTGAAAACTTACTTCAAAACGGGTGGCACAGGTTGATTTGTCAGACATGTATTTGTTAGATTTTTGTTTTTTCCACAGGGCCATGTGGCGCTGACCTGGGTGCTGAATAGAGCGCATGGTAATGGACGTAATCATTTTAGCTCAGGCTTGCTTGCTTTTCATGGTATATAGATATTTCTGCTCAAATTATATACATGCTTTTCAGGGAAGCAATCCACAGAAAGGAAAATGACAGGAAAAAGGATTTTAGCAGGCATCTCTCAGCAAGCAAATCCTTCCTTTTAATCTCGGAGAAAGGGCGCTGAGCCTAGCCTGCGTTGTTGTCGCCCCTCATTGCCCTTCTGTATTCGACAATAAACAAGTAGGCTTTTCTGATTTATTTTAAAAACTATTTAAAAAAAACCAAATTAAGTAATTAGCCAAAAAATTCACTAATAATAGTATGCTGACCAGCACCATTGACTCCCACTAATTAATGCATTAATTCTTGTAAGTTTCATTTGCACAGAATTCTAACAATTCATTATTTTTACAGAATATATCTTAACCAGGAGCAGTCATTTTGATTCTTACAACATGTAGAAGACAGCTGTGGTTTCACTCTTCTCATCTGAACCTCCAAAAATGCATAATGCAAACTACTCGTCTTAACGATGGCCAAGCGACGAAGGGCATAGCTGCATAGAGATGTACCAGTGAAAAGATTGAACACACCTCATTTAATTGAATGAAACGTTTGACTGGTGCTGTAGAGAATCAGTGCTTAGAGAATCATCCCATGTACACTTCACTCTCAAGCAAAACCCAATTTAGTCTATAATCAGATAAACACCTCCCTTCCAAATGCAAAAATACACTAACAGATGGTCAGGATGCTGCATACACACGCAGACAAATTTGGCTACCTAGGCAGATGTGCACACACAGACGCACACACACACACACACAGGTTTCAAAAGGAGCCATCGTCAGAAATGTCTTCAAAAATGCGAGGGTGACCAAAGAGACGCGCGCCAAAAACACAGTCCCTGCAAGATGGGGAGCGAGTCAAACTGTGAGCGCACATTGTCCGAGGCAACTGAGGGTCCTTAGCATACAGAACTTGGACCATGCGAAGCATGCAGTGCTCAGGGAGGGAGACGGAGGTGGAGAGCGAGTAAAAGAGGGGGAGCAGATGGGTCAGCCATCTGGTTGATAGAGGGAAAAAAAGCAAGGGAGATGAAAAGAAGAGGGAGGGTGCGCTGGCGAGAGAGAGAGAGGGAGTTGAAGGGATGTGTGGAGGAGGAGGAGGAGGAGGATGGGAGTATCCATGTGTGTCTGAATGGAGTACGAGTATGTGCGTTGTGTTTGCGTGGGACTGTTTATGCAGCAAAGTCGTTCAGCCGAGACTCAGGTGCCAGCGGACAGTGTGCTTGAGTTGCTCTGTTGAATACACTTATGTCACGCACACGCACACAGACACATGGATGGTAATTAGGACCCCTGCACAGACCATATATCTTACTTTGAAAGCTGTGATCAACGACTGAAAAAAAGTAATTACATTACCCATTATTCCAACAACTCCAGCCTGCTGACCCTCTGCGACTCTTGGCTTCATGGTTAAAGCTCAATGCAGCTTAGTTCTCTCTACCATCATTTTCCAGAAGTCCCACTGTTGCACTGTGAGACATGTCCCTCACTGCCACGAATAGACACGATTTTGACTCTGTCCCCACATCCGCTGTCCTGCTGCCAGAACTACTCACCACTAGATCACCAAATGTGCATGAATTCATGGCTGAAAATAGGCTTCAACAAACGCAGAGGCTGTTTTTAGCCCCATCCATGAGACACGGCGATCACGCATTGTGTTAAGACACCCACATCACAGTGAATAAGATTGTAATTTCATGGTTTTAAAAGTCCTATGGGCTTGCCCTTATGCAAATTGGAGTTCAAGGTTTATCTTTATGCTGGAGAGACTGGGTTGTTGAGACTGGGTTGTTGCTGGAAACAAGCTCGGCAATGTTAAGCATTTTTGTCCATATTACAGAAACATTGCATATTAAAGAAAAAAGAAAAGCAGACGGAGTGACTGTGGAAGCACGCTCAGGCGGAAGTCTAGATGGAATGTAATAACACTCAGGTCGGCTCTCAAACAGCGGCGCTTGCCCTTCCCCCGGTGGATGTATATTTTTCATTTTCACAGCTCAAATTTACATTTTGACCGATGCAATATGAAATGGAGCTGACCAACGAGAGTGAGAATAATTGCAGCTCCATCTGGCCATCGAGTCGGCCCCATCCGCAGAGCCATGGCAACCTGCAGATTGAAGACATCAGAGCGGCTGCCCATGAAACATCCACGTATTGGATTTATTGGCTTGGGCCACCGCTGCTCAGCCTCACTTGGGGCCAAACGGTTTACATCCTAGATGAATGAATGCTAATTACTGAGACGTCGCTGTTATTTTTGCACCATATTTCCTGCAAATGTGAGACGGTTTTTACTTTAATGAGCAACGCTGTGACAGCCTTTATTGTCAACGTGATGGTTGACTGCATGTATGATTAATTTATTACACTCCGGTGGCTATTAAAAAACCACAGCTGTGCTTAATGATGGCTCTTCTAGCCTTGTTGAGGGATCTTTCTTTCCAATGCAACCTAAACGCACGGCAACACGATGATTCCTCTCGGCTCGTCTTTTCATTGACAGGTATAAAGACTTTTGGGGTGGACTTAGGGATTCATTAGCAGTCGATTAAGTGTTCTTCTGGTCATTGTAGCAGCGTGAGAGGAAATCATGACTGTGGATGTGTACCAAGTTTTATATTGTATTAAAGGTAGCGTTGCCTATTAAAGCTTTCTTTATTGATCTCGAATGTGTTTAATGTTTGCCTACAGCTATCTGTCCTCTAATGACTACTTTAAGACTACGGTGACCAGATGTCCCAGTTTGTCCGTGAGTGTCATTAACACTTCCATTAAAGAATAAGTACACATCAATACAAAAAACAAATCTTTTTTTATTATTTTGAGGCCAACACCCCAAATGAGGGACGGGCATAAAAAACCTGTCAATTCAGGAACATCATAAAAATCTCAAGCTGTATGAAAGATATACATGTGTACTAACCTGTCAGTGTTTTCCTCAGTTCATCTTGTGTTACAGGTCCACCATTAGTAACTTCAGGATCCAACCAGCTGAAGGCCAAACCATGGATTCCAACCTGGTAACTAAAATGCACAGATCATTTTTGGCCATGATGTTTAAGAACCTTTTCGTCCACAGGGCCTTGACTAATGTATTGCACTCAAGTCTTCATCCTAAAACGAGGTGTGTATTCAAATCCCGGACAGTTGGCGCCAGCTCTGCTAATGGTGACAGATTTCTCTTCCAGAACTGCACTGCCGTTCCTTCAGCTGCTCCCACTCCCCAACGCTAAGCACCTCGTCCACATACTCCCTTCCTTGCATGTGGGTTCAGGGCCGTGTGGTCCAGAGGCGTAAGGGCCCGTCCTTGTTTGAATTGGCTGTTGGCAGCTGGCTGTGCACGCAGCCACGCCTTAAAGAGATTGGCCTGCCAGTGTGGGCAAAGCAGGGAAGACTTGCGGCGCAATCAAATGCTCCACTCCTACCGTCATTGTCATAGCGTTTGGACTTTGAAAGCCTGTTTCACATGGGCAGCATTGTGACGGTGTGACTGATCCCTTGTTCCTCTGTGATCACCACAACGATTTGCCGGACCTGAGTGCACGGGAATCCTTTGACTTGCAGCCGTTCAACCATTAGATGGAAATCTGCGTTTCGCGGCCTCTTTGTCGCACCCCTCTGTGGAGATGCTGAGTGGTGATGTATCGGACTGCGACCGTGACCAGGACCCCGAAACACACGCACAGCGAGAGCAGACAGGCCACAGCGGCCTGAAGCCTGACTCGGGCACCTTTCCTCCCTTTTTTGTACGCAGGCGTCTGCGCGTTTATTCCTGCAGAACGTAACCCGCCGTGAACAGATGAAAAAAAAACAAGGTCTCATCCTTTCCTTGGCAGCTTTGGTTTTTGCAATTTTCTGGTCCCTCTCATCATTCACCCTCCAGCCCGCTGTGCTCTCGCTCCTTCCTGCTCGCGCTTTGAGGCACAGAGGAGGCGCAACGTTTGAATGCTGTGTCTTCAAACAGCAACCGACAATGTGACTAAATATTATAGACTAATATACATATTTAAAGTAGCAGTACTTTTTACTTGAATATGGCACCCTCAAACTCTTTCCAAACCTGAGTTACAGAATGAAAAAGCTCCCCAACTCTTGACAGTCATTTACATTAAACACACACACACACACACACACACACACACACACACACACACACACACACACACACACACACACACACACACAGATACACACACTCAAACAAAGGAAATGATGCCTAAGATCACCAAGATGCAACCAAAGGTACGACATACCTTACAGATAATGACAGCGGCACAGCAAGAAGTAAAAGTAAAAAGAGGATGACGCCGGGAGATAAGTAAGACAAGCGATAAGAAAAAGATAAGTGACAGGACTGAAAATAAATAAAAATAAATAAAGAACAAGGGAGGCAGACAGTTTGATGACACATAGAGAAAGATAGACGGGGAGGAAGAAAGAGAGAGGGAGACAGGGAGAGGAAGGGGGGGCATCAGAGGGGCTGATGATGTAAAATGGAATAGCAGAAAACGTCTGGTGTAGGGATGAACAGATCAAAGAAATCATACTTCCCAAAGCACAGATGTCACAAAAATGGAGACCAATTTATTGGGAATGGCAGGAAACCTGGCACCACCTGTAAATTACAACTCTGTCTGGCCCCCGATGAAGGAGAAAGCAAACATGACGGGGAGCGACTTCACACGGAGCCACGACAGACTCCACTTCCCTCCCTCAGCCGCTGAATTCGTCTCACGGAGTCCACTCCCAACACTGTAACAAATACACTAATGCAATAATTACCCTCAATGTGATCGCAGGTACGGACAATTTATCATTGTTAGCCGCCAGCTCAATCCTCAGCGTGCACGTAATTCGTTCAAACTTCACCCCCCCCCCCTCTCCTGCTCGGACGGTGGGCGATTATCACCATTATTGTCATTATCGCTCACTTTGCTCTCGCCGTGTGTGTTGTTCATGAGCACGGCGGCCTCCAGCATGTGTGCTGCAGCAGCAGCAGCAGCAGAAAGGCTCTTATGATGATAGCACAGGTGTGTGTGTGTGTGTGAGGGCGTTGTCTCGTCTTCCCAGCGTGGTCGTCTACCTCCAGGGACACACACTGACGCAGGGTCGTTACCCGCCTAGCGCACACTAGAAAGTGTTCGGTGTGGGGGGGGGGGGGCACAAAAGACATCTATCCGCTGGCAGCTTGACATTGAGCCGGTGCTCCTGAAGATGAAAGATGGCGCCACACGCCCGCGCTCACATTCAAACCATGCGCTCTCAGATGGCTCTGCCAGACGCCTCGCGCATCGACAATGCACACGGAGGCATTGCTACAATATTCAGTTTGAAAATTTCAGGCAATTGTTTATTTATTTAGAGTGAATAAAAAAGTCTTTCCAAAGGTATTGGAAAGGTTGGAAGGGATTTATTTTCTAAGTTTATAAAGTATTTACCTGTACTCTGATGTGGATGTTTTGGTGAGGTAGATTTTATTCAACAATGACATGTCAAATAATAAAACAGCATTTGGTCAATTTTACTTAGTCCTCCCTTAGTCCCTCGAGCAGCTGTAATGATATGTTGCCATTTTATGATTAGTAACTGTGGATTTGCAGACCCTGCGAGTGTTGTCTTCCTTTGTAGCACAGTCCAACAGAACCCACAGTTGTGCCGACATGAAGGTAGTCGACGAGGACGTGGCTGTTACTCAGTGTCGAAGCACAGGTCTGAAACGCCTTAGGAGACCAAATTACAATGATGTGCCACCTTTGCAACCTCCACAGATGTTAAGGTGCCAGACGGTTTGTGCTAGTGCTTCTCAGAGAGTACAACAGCATCTACGACACCCCCCCCCCCCCCCCCAAACCACCGGCCTGCACCCTTCTGCCTCAATACAAGATGAGCTCCGAAGTCCGAAAAGTTCCGTAACTTTCTGAAAGCAAAAAGCCTTATGGTATGTAATAACAGGAATCACCGGCTTCCCTGCAATTACTGGCCCGAGCTTCATCATGTAGCAGGTTCTACAGGCTCTCCAGGACATTTCATTTCTCCATTACAAAGCTCTCCAAAAAAAAGTTTAAAAAGTGCAGCCCGGTTCCGCTGGAAGACGGGTGGCCCCTTCGGAAGAAAGAGCCCGGCACCTCTGAATGGAATTTTTGAAATTGAGATGAATCCCGGAGATGATTATAGACATGGTCCGTTTAAAAATGAGTTTAGTACAAAGCAAGATAGTTATGTGTGATTTGATCCATCGTCTGGGTGCGTTTGGAGCGCTGCCTTTTCCAGTAATCCTGTCGGTCGTCTCCTTCACAAAAAACGCAAACGTGATGATGAAGAAGAGCGAGTGCAGGTTAACGGACCCTTCGAGGAGCCTTTGAGTAAAGAAAATACCACACTTTGGTATGTAACCATACAGAGACCCACCATAGTAGTAGGAGAGCAATGGATTATGGGAGTATTTCACAGTGATTGTCAGCTTCCCACCGATACATTTAATCACAGTACATTACTGTTTTTCTTCCCATACCATAGAGAGACTGTGTACAGCACGGTATGTTATTTTTTAAACCGCTGTAACTTTTTTTTAAAATTATCACAACAAATGACCATGAGGTTAGATCTTTTGATCTTTTGATTTTGTGGATGACCTTCAAACTATATGGTTAACTTACTGTCATTTTACACTCAAAGGCTGTACATGAAGCTCCAGGAGGTGCTGCAGGCTTGAGTAAAAGTTTCATAATCCTTAATCGTGGTTTATAATCGGTTCTGAGACCCAGGCGTTCAGACTTTGAGCCGCTAATGTAGCATCTTCTCGCATTGAAAACTAATCATGGAGCAGCGGCGTTCACTTTTCTGCTCCACATATCTAGAACCAAGTCCCAGAAAGTTTCTCTAAATCCAGTTCAAAGACTTTTTTGTTTGCTGCTGCCTTTAATTGACCATTTTTGCATTTCTGCATTTTGGTACTCCAATTTGATTCTATTTTTAGTTTTTTAAACAAATAAAATGGCCTTGACTTGTCTCGCCTTGGTGTGCAACAGGACTCCCTGCTCGGGATCGTCAATAAAAACTCTTCTTACGCTCCATTTCAAAATAAATCATTAACTTAGCTTGCTTCTGTGAGAAAAATTGGACAGCCTTGAACGTGATCCTAAACTGTAAAATTGATTTGAGGCAATCATTTCAAATGAATAGAAGCAGATAAAAACACATGAACTTAGCAAGCAGAGCCTCTGACGCATCAAGTCCCCGGGACCAATGTGCCCTTTTTCCTCATTCAATTTCAGTCCGCACATGATGAATTGTCGCCACGTTCAAATCATGAGATTAAGATTAAAGGCGGATTTTGATGGATCAGATTCATTCCATGCATGATCGATGAAAGAGGGTATTTAACCTGCCATAAAATCAACTTACAAGGCGAGTTAAGAGAACTCTCTCTGGAGCCCTTAGGGGGATGGAAGTGTTACGCTTGGTGCAACGTCTCAAATTAGGCTGATTTAGCCAGCGGCCGGGCGGTTTCACCTGTTTTTTTGTGCTCCGCTGGAGCCGCTGCTGATGTTGACAACATCTTCTGCTTGCAGGCTCTATTTGACTTTTGCTTGGTTGTTTTGCATTTGAGATTTGGCTGGCAGGCATCTTGCTTGTGAGTGCATTTGCTCCACCAGCATGCACGCTACAATTGAATAACCCCACTGACGCTGTTAATATCCATCAAGCAACGATCTATGTAGCTTATTGACCGCTTTGTTCCACTTTGACATCAACATAAAGATACCGCAGTGACTTTCTGCTATCTGATCAAATAAGCGTCTCTACAGGCTAGTCGAGTTCTGACATTTGAATTCTATTGTAGTGTCTTTCTCCTACATTCCATGCCTTATATAAATGTGAATGAAAAATACCCTGAATTGCATCTGCACTTTCTTCTCGGCCAAAAAAAGGGGGGTCATTGGAGTTCTGTCCAAACAGATGTTCTCTTTCCCACTGAAATAAACCTAAGCAAGCATTCCTAGCTGACTTATTAACATGCTGTGTTGTTCATGGGCCTTTGTCTGCGGGGCGTGAGGCAGCATACATCTCATTCAGGTGTTGTTTAATCAACACACAGTACCTCATCCTAACTCATCCTCGTGTGTGAGGGTATGAACGTCCTCTGTGGGTTGTGTATGAGTGGTGTAGGTTAGACTGGTTTGCTAAATACAAATAAAGTAAATGGAATGCAGAGGACGAAATATCTTGAGTGAACTCATTATGATCGCTTTGGTAAAAATGTGACAGTAGGACTGTGCAGAGTCAGTATTTTGTTTTTTAATTCCAGGATTAAATGAGAAGTTAATGATCCAACACTATAATTAAACTCAAATAGCAAAGTCTACAAATAACAAATAAATGTGCAAATTTGACCTTTTGTCGTTTTGCTTTCAAGACTCTACATTTAGTTGAAAGATTCATAAAATCCATGAAATTTCAGCTTTAAATATCTCTGATATGACTGTACTTGGCATCCATTAGATATCTGTGATTCACATGCTGTTAATAAAGGCAGCCAACATTCTTCAAATACTGCAGTTATTACCTAGTGCTGGAAGCAAGTCTTTATTTTTATCTTCGGGTACATCATGACACAAAGTGCTTCATTGAATGTGAATCTCCTCAACTCTTCAGCTTTAAATGTGATTTTTAAACTCAACGGCAACTTTTGTCACATGAATAGGCAAATAACTTCAAATATAGTCTCCGTATCCGTCTTCTTACTTCGCCGATACGCCTACAAGACGTTAGCTGACGCAGATTTAAGCTCCAAAGCAAAAGAAATGCTTAAAAACATTTTTTTGCGTACTGATTGTTTCTTTTAGAAGTTGAGATGAAGCGATAATGTCCGCTCCGCCCAATCAAATGTCCATATATTTTCAGCTTTGCGATTGTTTGGCTTCATGCTGAAAATCAAACTGCCATTTGGACTTAACAATCCTATCAAATGTGACCAGCTGGACCAGCAGCACCTGTATATCACGCACACTGAGATACTGTTCTATGGATACTTTCCAATGGGCCCGTGTGAGGGTCGATTGTCCAGATTTAGTGGAGCGGCATCTTCACCTACACTTCCGTCTCCCGTCCTCTTTTCTCAATCCATATATTTCTTTCTTCCACCCAATTGTCAACAGCCGTTTAAAGGCTGATATAATTTGCTCAAAGAGCTTCTGCCAGCTGGATGAGTGACGGAGAGGCAGAAAGGAAAGCGAAATAACAATGCATCCATAAATGGTCATTAGCATTCAGACAATCGCTCGTGCAGCCTCTTTGGCACGGAGCCCTTGTCATATTCATACCAAAAGAGACGAACCGCTGCTGTCTGTCCCAGGTATTCTTTGGAGGGTGGCAGGCCTCTAAACGGCAAATGGCACACAATAAATAGAAAGGAAAGGAAAGGAGGGAGAAGGAAAGGAATGGAGAGGAGACGTGAGTGGGGAGAGGGGGAAAGGGGGGGGGGAGGGGAGAAGATGACAGTGCCCGAGGGAACAAACATCACCCCATGTCTGGCTCCCTGACAGCAAGGAGCGGACCGGTGGAGTCGGGAGGAGGACCAGCCGAGCCTGTGTGTGTATACACGCGTGTGTATGTGTGTGTGTGTGTGTGTGTGTGTGTGTGCAGCGCTGCAGCATCCCTCCAGCCGAGAGAAGGGCATCTGTCCATCTCTGCTCGACTCGGACTAAAGCGCGCGGCAGCTGTCGCTGTCCGTCTGAGTGCCGTGCCATTAGACGGCGCACCTCGCCGGTGTCTTACTGCGGATGTGGAGTACCCATCATGCATCTGTCCGGCCGTCGATTATCCTCATGCTATCTGTCACTCCGCCTGCCGTCCGTTGACGGAGCGAAGGTGTTTCTACACTTCCTGTTTATTTGCCCACATGCTTGGCTGATGTGATGTGTCCATAGGTGCTCGTCCTCCCCGTCCCTCTGGCCGCCGTTCTCGAGCTTTCTCCCACGGGTGAGCCAGCGCGGCCTCGCTCCTCTGTTCCTTTTGCATCTTATACACTGATAGATGTCTGGGACCTATCCTGGGATCAAGCCATCTTATTTGCTGCACGGAGCGCTCCCTCCTCCCCACTTCCTAGCAAATGACAGTGGCCTTCCTAAACACATGCCACACACACACACACACACACACACACACACACACACACACGCACACACACACACACACACACACACACACACGCACAGACGCTGGCACGCACAAAACATAAAGGGCCATGACGGAGAGATAAATCAAGTGTGCAGATGTGTTGGTTTGATCATGAAGTTTGGACACACTTTCTCGTTGAATTAATGAGAAAATGTGTCTTTTCACTAAATGTAGAGATTTGTTTGATTATGGGTTGTTTTCAAATCCCTGTTGGGTTACAGAGATTAGCAATAAACGGTGGGCAAACTGACACAGGAAACAGCCATTGTGATCTCAACTAGCTTTTTGGACTTAAAACGACTAACAAAAAATCTTTGATACGTTTAAATAGATTTACATTTTGTCACCCTACCACCAATTAACATGCCACAAAAATGATTCATCCCACTCCCGGCTTTTTCGTCGGCCAGTTTGTGTTTCCTGTGGTAAATGGCTTTGGCAGACGGGCAGGGATGAATTCAGAGTGTGTGTTTTTTTGATCAACACGACAGCAGCATATAAAGATTGCCTCTGTTGTACAGACCCTCAAACTCCTGCAACCTAAGCTTACAAATGAGACAAACTTTTGACAAACTGATTGGTGGCAAATCATTTTTATGGTGGCAGTTTTACCGCCGATTGGTTTAGGAACCATCTCCTCACGAGAAAGTAGTTCTGCTGGGAGTGAATGCTATCGTCTGTCTGGTCACATGCTCACAGAGACCATGCTATCGTACTGCTGGATCACAGGTGTAACGTTTACTATTGTCACTGCGGAAGTTGAGCCTATTAGCATGCTAACGTTCACAAATGGCTACAAGCACAAGACAGCATACAACTTGCATACAATACAAATTGACTGTTCTGGCTCCCCCGGGTGGCAGCAAAGTGCGGCACGTCCACTCACACGTGCCACGGAAACATCCAAAGGCCCACGCACAAATGTGAATATTCAATTAAATAATTGACGCTTTACCTTTTCATTAATAGAGAGAGCAAAACAGACGAGCTAAACACGGCTCCTTGTAGTCCTTCCTGTCTTCCTCCGTCTTTCCATCTCTTTTCTTCAAACACTCACGCGCGCACACGGTGTCCCTCCCTGCTGGATAAATCAGGCCTTTCATGCTCTGTCGTCTGGCCGGCCCTGTTCTACTGTGTTTCTATAATAGAGAAGGAGCAGTCCCTCTCTTTTACTACGCACACATACATCTTCCTCTTCCCTTCCTTCATCTGCTCCACAAAGGGCTTCTGGGGGAGTCAATCGCCAAGTACAATGTAGACCGGAGATGGGGGACTTACAGCATGTGCGATGGCTGAGGAGGATATATCGGCGTAATGACATATGCGCGTGCGCGTGGGCATGTGCGTGAAGATGGCGAGGTATAATTTGCTCTTAAGTGATAAGGACGGAGGTAATAGCTTTCTGAAATGGGACCGCGTCAGTGATGAAGGCGGACTGATTAACATGAATATAATAATGTTATCATTGGCCTGTGATCAGGTGATGGCTTAGTGTTGATAATGACGGTGGTGGCACCTTTGAAAGATGGGTAGTGGCACACACACGTATTATGCCGTTATGCTGCAAGAAAAAGGAGATGTCATTTTGTCTGAGGGATGTATGTTGAAGATCTACCGAAGAGTTTATGCTAGTTTATGTTTGCACAATAAAGACCATAAATCCCCCTCCTCCCTCCTAAAACAATATCTATTTTAAATGGTGGAGTGTCTTCGTCCTTGCTAATCTCGCCGCCTGCTTTGTTGGCACATCACTACGTTTCTTGGCACGTTGCCAAATTCGCCTGTCAATCAGCTGCACAGCGTGAAAGCGTGCGCGTGTGCATGGTACAAACAAAATGGGGGCCCAAAGTTGTATCAGTGCACCAATATGGTAAAAAATAAAACATGCACACAAGCAAAAGAAACACTGGGTTTATGGGTAAAAGGTATGTTATATGAATGTACAAAACGTTACAGATGCTCAGTATATGACAGCAATGACTGATGAGGACATCTTTAACGCGTCACTACAGGCTTACTGGTTTGTATCAAAGCACTCTTTGTCGAGGGTCTTTACTTTTAATAAATGATTAGTAGCTCTATTATAGGAGATCACTAATTAAACATAAAAATACCTTCGTCACAAGAAGTGATGTTGATGAATCCTTTAATGGCTCTGAGAATATAAAGAAACATGTGTATTCATCAATATTTGATGATACATAATCATTGGGATCACCATTGTAATATGTACTAATTTACATGACATAATTATTAACTTAGAAACCCTTCTTTCATTTGGAAATGGTATAATAGGTCTTACTGAGCCGTGAAGTCACAGCGTGAGTTATTGGAACATTGTAGGAAATACCGGAACCGTCCTCCTTAACTCATCAATATGATGCAAATGAGTATCCATACCGTATTGACTTTTGGATGTCATCATAAGGATGATCACGATGTGGTGGTCGGTTGACGCGGTGTTAAAAATGACTGCTGATGATGATGGATATTGTACCAATATGAATCACTTCTGAGAGAGAGAGGAGTAAAAAACGCACTTTGAGATATTGAAAGGCACGTTATTGAGAGAGAGAGAGAGACACAGCGAGAGAGAGAGAGAGAGAGAGAGAGAGAGAGAGAGAGGGGATAACAACGTTCGTCCTTCTTGGACTCAGTTTTTGGGACCGGCTGACGGGCTGAACGGGCGACGGATGAAGAAACTTGGCCCAATCACACCGAGATCCGACATCCAGAGGTAAACCCACAATTCCTATGCCCTGAAAGCAGATCATCCTGTTATTGTGAGCACTTACTATTTACATTTTTGCGCGGCGGTCAGGCTGACTGGAGATCGGACCCAGTCCCCCCCCTCGCTTGGTATTTGGGATTCGCGTTTCTTTCTCGGCTCTTTGGCACCGCCGCGTGACATTCGCCACAGCCCACGTTTCGGATTTGAAATCCCGTTTCACTTAAAACACTTGTCATGTGCGTGGTTTCCCGTTAATTGTTTCAGTGGGCTTTGCGCTCACGGGAGACCGAGTCCGTGCGTATTTGCCGGCTTGTTCTTCGCGGGGACATTTGTCTTCACAAAAGTAGAGCCCTTGAGCTTCGTGCGAAGACTGCGTTGTTATTTGCGGTCGTGAGGAATATTTCGGCGGGACAGGTGGACGACATTGAACACACAGTCCTGACTGGGAGTCCTCGGTCATAGAGACTGGGGACCTGTCCGCTGCGTGTCCATAATAGCGCCATAATAACTGTCGTGAACACTTAGTGATCCCGCCTATTGATCCGTTTGTCGATTCTTAGAGATTTGTGCTCCGTGTTCTCCCTACGACCACAAGGTGAAGAAAAGAAGCTGTCACTTTTTTTTTTTAAACGTGCATTTTGGACCGACACCGTGTTTTTGCGCCCGCGAACCGATTCCTCGCGCAAGGCGTGCATGTGCGCCGCACTCCTGTCTTGTCGGCAGCCTTTTCCGTTACCGACGCTCGTCTGAGGCGGGCAGCGACTGGCAGACTGTCACAACGAGCACCGACACCCCCGGGGTCTTTTTCGGTAAGGGGGGGGGGGGGGCAAATATTTAACCCGCTCACCGTAAGTATGCGCAATTTCTCCGCGGTTGAGCGCGTCTCTAATGAGGTTGATCGGCTGCGGGTCGCTCTAAAGACCCCGCATAATTGCGTCCATTCATAACGCGACCCTATAAGTCGGTGATAGTAAGAATGTGGTTTTGTGTGTGTGTGAAACCTTAAAGCATACATTGGCCTTCTGGGGAAATGTATTTGCTTGGATTTACGACCTGCCTTCCCAGGTCATATCGATTATTGCAGCCTGCTGTGTACTATATTTGTGTTGGGGGGGGGGGGGGTCTGCCCTATCTATATATAAATTCTAGATGATGCAGGGAGCATGGTCGGCGTTTGATACAGTCATCTTTTGCAGCCTGGGGAATTCTCAATAGTAAAATGTGTGGTCCTGCAGCCCCTTGTTGATCATATAGAAACTAAACGACCTCACACACCCATAGACATGCACGCACACACACACACACACACACACACACACACACACACACACACACACACACACACACACACACACACACACACACACACACACACACACACACACACACACAATGGGCTTAAGCGCCTTTAATGGCTCTGATCAGTGTTAGACATGTTTACGTATGCAGAAAGCTCATGTTTTATACATCGCTGTCCCACCAGAGTAAATGGGTACAATCAGTTCAATGTGTGTGAACGCTGAGACTATATTTGTTTGTGTGATCTGTCTGTCTATTTGTGCATATGTTTATCCGAGAGTATCATTCACCGTATGTGTCTTTGATTGCATAAGGACTTTTTGCAATTTTCTCTGGAGCAGCTCTCAGCATGCAATGTTCTTTTTTTGTCGTTGCCGGTTGTTGTTCTCGGAGAAAACAGCACGAGCGAGACTGGTGATTGGACTTATACCCTCTCCTCCTCGAGGGTGGTTATGAGAAAGAGAGACACAGAAAAAGAGGCAATCTATGTGTCAGCATTTCCTTAGCGGTTGTTTACAGCAGATAGCCCTTGTATTTACCCAGATGGAGATGAACAAGCAAATGTGGGGGGAGGGGGGGGGCGCGGGGAGGATAGGATCAAGGGAGGGGGAGTAGAGGGCGAGTTAGATGAAGAAAAGGGAGGGGGGGTGGATTGATCCAAAGGTGGGCAAAGGTAGGGGTGGGGCGGAACACAATAAGCTGTTAAGAGGAAACGACTGGAATGAGGATAAGGATGTAGAGAAGGTGGCGAAGAGGGGGGAGACGGAAGGGTGGGAATGGAAGACAGGTTGCCGTGACTTATTCTGACGGTAAAACTAGAAGCTGGAGGGAAAGAAGTTGTGGCGAGTAAGCTGACATTACTGCGTGTTATGGCCGAGAACAAAGAAGTATCTGGGATGGCTGGTGAGAGAGAAGGATGGGAGCAGCAGCATAATAAAACCCCACCAGGGAAAACGTAAGGTTTTTTTCCGAGACGCAGCGAGGAACAAAACATTTGAATTCAGGTCTTGACTGAAGATTTTTCCAATCTTACATAACCTTGTTGCCTCTTCTGCCTGGAGTGCCTTGTAAAGTTTTGCCAGGAAGACAGATTATTCACTAATTAAGTTCCAGAGACTCCACTTTCTATCAAGACCCAATCAGACTACGTGTTCCAGGCACTTTGAAACATGCTGATCATTGGTGGGGCGGGGGGGTTATGGTTTCATGTGACTCCCCCTATGGGAAACACACATGCAGGAAACATGGTAAACGATCAGTGAGCCTCCATTTCCTTTTGATTCCCCTCTAATGAGAATGGGAGTATCCCCAAGATGTGCACCCATGGGACTCTTCTCTTCCGACTGAATGTGTGTGTCGGTCCGCGGAAGCGTACCGTTCATTAGCTGACAATTCAGTGGAATGAATCAGACAACATGGCCTCCCAGGGATCCTCGCAGAGAACAAGGAAATAAATGCTTAGTACGGGAGACGTGCACATTCCCCAGGGCCCTTTGCACGCAGAGATAATGTAATGGCAGAATTCCCTTTCCAATTTTTTTTCAAACAGGAAGAGGAAACAAGGGTCTTCCAGGATCTTCCGTTGCCTAAGATCCCGCTAGTGCTCAACCTCTTCTTGCTTTCCAGACATGGGTAAAATGGAATGAGCTGAGCAAAAACCTTTGGTACAGAACTTTTCCTTTGGTGTTGGTCTTTTGAAGGGGGCGGGGATAAAACGCTTTTGACACTGCAGTGACTCTGTGAGGAACTGAATCTGAACTGTATCATCTACCAATTACCTCTCATTGATAGGGATCGTGCATTGAAGGAGGTGAAGACACACGATTGCTGATGCCTACTTTTTAAGACGTGGGGACTTGCTAAGGGGCTTCCCCCTTGAAAAATGTGTGAATTGGCCTGAAAATTCCTTCACGCTCTCCCCCATCGCCCCCCTCCATACACCCAGCGCAAAGCCCCAAGCCTCCCTGCAGACTGAGGTTAGAGCAGTGCTCCGTGACCCCGCTTGTAGCAGCGCTGTGGCTAACACGCAGCCGTTCTCTCCCTGGTGGTGATGGGAGGGAGGGATGAAGTGGAGGAGATGGGAGGGCGGGAGTGAGGGGGGGTCGTTTAAAGGAATGGCCATGTCTAGTGGTGCAGTGTTCTCCCTCTGTGGAGACCTGTTGGATGGTGCTGCACAGTCTGTCACGGTCCGATTCCTCTCAGACCAGCCCGCCCCCCACCTGCACACGGGTGGAGGTACGTACGCAAGCACCTATGGGACTGCCGAAACACTCGTCTGAGAAAGACTCCTACATAATCATTGTATTCTCCTATTCCACAAGAATTGAACGTTTGGAGGCGCTTTCTGTTTCTGCCGTCAGCAGGGGGTCCCTAGCAAATTAAATGAATTTTGGAGCAAGGCGTTGGATGGGGCGAGGCTTCTCCCAGCTCGTGGTGGATAGATGGGATGAAGAAGGACTGCTGGGAAAAAAAAGGAAAGCAGCTCGCTCCACAGGAGACATTATCATACAGAATGGCGGGAGGCTGCTACTGGGCAGAGTGTGTGTGTGTTTTTAGAATTTACACTCTGTAGAAGTGATGGAGAGCAAGAGTGTCAGACATTGACAGACTGGGAAAGCATGAATTACTCTTAGTTGTGTGAATTAATCTATTCTCTCAGTATTTGTGATGAAATGTTGAATCCCGTCAGGTCACCACGCATGTGCAGTCGACCGCGGAAATAGAAAACTTGATAGTGCTAATTAGCGATCCTTGCTTACTAAAGGACACATTGAATTTGATTCAAAAGCAACCCTGACTGACTACCAAATCAGTGCAGGTCATCCAAGTAAGGTAATGACTGACACAGTGTGAAATAGTTCTGTCTGTCAGTCTCCTTGATTCTGACAGACGAGAGGCTTGTTGTTTTGTTCGAATATTGACTGGTTTTGCGCTCACAGTATGTAGCGTTGTTGTTCCGTTTGGTTAGCGCTACTACTCGTTCGAACCGACTACTATCACCCCCCCCTCTCCCCCATGACTTGAAATGACTTGGCCCAGAAAGTGTGGTCACCTCTGCTCTAAATCATGAGTCGTGGTTGTCGAGGGATGAAGGTGTTCAAGTGAAGAGCATGATGAAAGTACACGCAGATCAAAAGGAGGGAGGCTGCAATTAGATGGTTAGCACACTGCATCTGAAAATCATGATATGTAATGTAAAATTTGACCTTCTCTATTGAGATGTGGCATCGTTGATGTTTCGGTAGAAAGCGATAGGACAGTAGTTTCTCAACATGATGATGGCTTTTCATTTCCCTTCTCTTAACTCTTAATTCATTTCTTAGCACACAGGAAAATTGAAGGTGGAAAGTGGCTAAGTTAACCATCGTTTAACACAATTTCTTTCAACAATTGAATTGAATTTGTTTGTGCAGAATGCATTTATCCATTATGTATTTTGTCATTTCTTTTGATGTTATTTATCGCGCATCTGCACGACAGCATGTATCCCATTGGCTGCCGGCGCGGCCAAACTTACACTAAGCTGCCACCCCTGACATAGAGGTCCTGTAGGAATTGAGTAAATCCTATTGTAAATTTGCCTTCTCCATGAAGTTAATTGGCTTATTCCTGTGTTAAATAGCCGGTCCTGTAGGACAGTGACTAGGCTCAGCATGCTCTGGGTAGATGGTGTGTCTGCTCCTCTGCTTCTTAGGGACTTACAGGCACATTACAAACTGAATTACTGTATGCCAAAGATGAACTGATAGCTGTGCACAGCCCAGAGCTCCTGTTCAGGGACTGACATGCGCAAGTGTCTGCAAGGGCATGTGTTTGATTCCCGCAAGGTGCCCGCTCTCACACGGTCTGTTTCTTGCTGTTTGATGTATGAGAAAAAGTTACACAGTCAGGCTACTTACGGAACAATCAATGCGTGTCCAAGACCTCAGAGCTACATTTCCTCATGCCTTGTGAAGCTCTCGTTTTCTGGTTTTCTTGGCCGAGTCAACGCAACATTTTCAGGCCCTCTGTTGCGCTTGGATGTGGGGAAGTTGTTGCTGAAGCCCTACCTAAATCATTATCCATCAAATGCCATCTGTGTTCCACTCCGTTACTTTGAAGATCCCTCCCTCATCCGTTCCCTGCCTAAAGGAAACACGTCAGATACGTGCGCTTGTGCAAACGAGCATGTGGCTCCATTCATAACGCCGGTTTTTAACCCTGTAGTTTCCCAGTAACAACTCCTGCAGCGTCTGCCTCTCTGTTTCTTGGCCTCTGGGCATCTGCTTAGTAATGATCTCGGCCCCAGCTGATCCAGCAGCTCAGAAAGGGGACAGGAGGATCGGAGGGCAGACAATGCTCAAACCAGAAAATGAAAGATCCAAAGATGGACGGATTGTCACTAGATGTGCAACTGTTTGTGAATGTGTGTGTGTGTGTGAGCGGGGGAAACACGCACATTTTAGGGACTTGACCGAAACTGTCCAGTTGGAGTGCATCAGGAAATGGATGAAAGGGAGAATTTCCCCGCACATAGCGAGAGAGGAGAGAAATGAAGGCGTAAATGCTTCGTCTGCTTGATGTGAAAATGTTTTCCTGATGTCTGCTCAGTCGAACAAAGATAATCGAGAAACAGCGGCACCTTTTTGAAACCGGTTCCGCGTCTCGGTCGAAACGCGTTCGGACACGCTGCAAAGAGAAATGGTTTGAAAAGCAATTTTTTGCAAAGGTTGACTGATGATATTGAGAAGATGAAATGGAAACACCTCGGGGAAGGGGCTTTTTTAAAGCTAAAAATACTGAAGCAGAGGGGAATGTTTGTTTCATGCTCATCCAAGTGTCAAATTGCATTGATAAGCACCATGATGTTTTAGCTTGGTAGGACGTACCTTACCGTTCTATGTGCCAGCTGTCTTTCCTACCCCCCCCACATGCGCATCAACATGTGTCCAGGTGTGCGGTGCGAGCCGCGGAGAGCCAAAGTTCACCGGCGGCGCGACGGCTCCAGCGCGGGTCAGTTGTCACGCGGGATGCTTCAGCTCTGTGATCTACTTGAGCGGGCTTTTTGATGAATGCCCAATTAGAGGCAGACTCCTCAAGCCTGGTGGCTGACTGATGTCTTTTTAATGGCACTCCTGTTTCTTTGATAAAATGCAAAATGAATCATCGATACCCCCGGCATCAGAGGAGCACCGAGCACAGAGTGTAATTGTAATTGGGTGTGTAACAGCGCTTTGGGGTCGAAGCTGTGCCTGTCTGTGGATGTGTGTAAGTGCTTTTGCGGTAATGGTGGCGGTCAGTCGGGGTCATACTCTATAGTGTTCTATATATATATATATATATGTATATGTATATATGTCTATATAGAGATATTGTAGATATATTGTACACAATATACAAATTCACTGATTATGTGCATCTTTATCCCTCTATCTGCATGCATCTGCGTGCTCACAACAAACAACGATGGAGTGTCATTGTCACTGATTTTTTCCGTTTGATTGCCATTAAAACGCACTTCAATTAGGCTTCCCTTCCCCCCAAAAAACTACTTAAAATGAGCCGCTATGCTTTCATGAAAACATTTTTTTAAAGTGATTTCATAGGCTTGATTAAGGCTACACAGATGAAAAGAAACGGAACAGCTTGGAACTTTCTTCAGGAAATGGCCGAGCCGTATCTGCCCCTCTGAAGGGTTCCAAGCTGTGAAACCACACAACAATTTGAGCAAGCAGCTAGTATCTTGAAACAAGGACCTCTACCCCCCCCCCCCCACACACACACACACACCCTCAACCAATCCCCTCCACCCCTCCAGGGAGCAGTTGGACCGCCCAACGTGCAGCGAATGCTTTCTCTTATTTGTTGCTCTCCCCGCGTTGCTCAGCCGATGGGGACGTCTCAGCCTCCCCAGGAAAACAGAACAGACTCAGGATGAGGGTGATTAGTATTGTCAAAATGTCCCTGGAACCCCCCCCCCCCCCCTCCCTCTCTCCCAATCCTCCCACATGCACCCGATGCTGGAGGCTTTGGGAAAACAATCTTATAATTTACTGCTCAAATCTGCAGGAATGTGTCGCTTGTTCCTGTCTGCCTGCAAATTGCACATTCACCTGGAGGCCTCGGAGTCTCCGGAGTTCCACGCGTGCCTTCCCCGTTCCTCCCAATGCGGACGCCGCGTCCAGCTGAAATTGCAGACCAGACCTTTCGCACTCGGTCACAATGGATGCCTGCCTCGGCAGGTAGGCACTTGGGGGGTTGGGGGGAGGGGGGGTGGAGAGAGAATCTTATTTTGTGGATTTAGACTTCATAAACATCATTATCATCTCCCCGACCTTGCGTCGCCGCGCTGTTCAGCGGCGACCCCAATTTTGTCGGGAACCTTGAATGGCGATGCGCGCGCTCTCTCGGGGGCACGTGGGCAATCGAGTCAACTAAAAGGGATTTTCTTTTTTCCTTTTTTTAAGTGAGTGGCGCAAGAGCGAGGCGCACAAGCATCCGGGAGCATGTGCGCTGACTCAGTAATCTCTGGATCCGTCAGCGTCTTCCCTCCAAACAAAGTTTTTTGACTGTGCCTCTGCCAGATATAAACTATGTAGAACATTAGTGTAACAGCCCACGCTCTTAGAATACAGATTTGTTCTTGAGTGCACGCCAAGCAGCCTCTATATTTTATGAGCCTTCTCTCTACTAACATACCGTCTTGAGACTAATTATCACGGTTGCACTCCAACACAAAGCTCGTTTATTATTGCATTGACATCACATTTGTTTTGGCTTGCACTACATGGCGGGGACTTCACAGCGCCGCGGCGCTGGAACCACGTTTAGAGCTCGACAGAGCAGGCTTTCGGATGGAGGGTCCGTTTCATGCTGTGAGGCAAAAAGGTTGTTTGTTCTTTACAGTCTTGACACTCGTCTCTCTTCAATTGGACTGTAATTCCCATTATTTTCTCCCCCCTCCTCGTGCATCAAGTGCTGCTAGATGCACGCACGCACACACACACACACACACACACACACACACACACACACTCAAACGCACACAAAGCTGCCCACTGGGGAGTCAATTCTTGGGAAGCAGTTTTCCTCTCTTGGCCTAGAAATGCCTAGATTTTCTAAAGAAAGTATTATACTTTTCCCCCAGCATATTGATTCTGTACACTGATTCCAGCTATTGTTATACAACACTATTAATAAAAGCCTGAGTAATATTGAAAAATGAAAGCGTCTAGTAACTGATGTATGATTGATTTTTATCCCTTCCATATATTTTAGTATATTTCTATGATGTGTGGAACGAAATGAAAAATCTGCCAAATAATGTTTGGGGATGCATATCTTGATTAGAATTCAACAACATCTACAAGTAAACAAGCATCTATTTAACGTGCCAACTTGCTGTCTAGGGCCACAACTTTGTCCACAGCCTATCCCAGCACGCACTGGGGCAGAGGGCAGGAAACATCCTGGGCCGGTTGCCAGGTCTATCAGAGTGAGAACAGACAGACAAGCACAGATAGACTCACCAACGTGTGAGTTCACAACACAAAGAAAAGAAGAAGAAACTGTTTGAACTTTGGTGGTTTCAATCCAATATCGTTTTCATGTTGTGTCTACATGCAGGAAATAAAACATGGAAGCATTTTAGTCAACACAAAACTAGCCCAAATATAAATGAACAAATCCGCCCCCCCCCCCCCCCCCGCAAGAAGAGAGAAAGAGGTCGATTCAAGCGCACATTTAAATGCTCGCAATGTGTGGTGCATTTGGCGGAGAAAGGCGCTGATTGCCTGATGAGCTGCAGGTTTAGTAAATACGACGTAAACTGAAGTATCACATCGAGCACTTTCCACGGCCGTGGCCGCGCTGATAACGCTACGTTCAGGAGGGCCACAGCATGGCCCCATTACTCGCTACATTAATTACACCTGTTTTTACTCTGCTATTACGTGTAAAAATGGCTGCAGTGAAAAGGGCCGATTGGAATCCCAATACGCAACATTAGTTGGTTGTTTAGCCAGGGTGGATCAGTATTTACTTTTACTCTATGCTGAATAAAAGTAATAGATTTGAATTTATTTTATCCTATAATGAGAAGACAGCACATTTTTGAACAGGTGGAACGATTACATGGGTACACATTTGACAGGTAGATTATTCCAATTAGAGAGCTTTAAACATCGAGGCGTTCTGAGCGATTCATTTACAGCTTGCAGGAGCAGAAAAAAAGAGCCGAACAGAGTCAAGGTACAACTGTTATAAGTGGTGAGGGCATTTTAGATGTATACATTTTAAAGTAAAACGTAGCCAATTACACTTTCTTCTGATGGTGGGAAAAGTTTGGTACATTGTACAGTGAAGAGTGAGTGCTATGAATGCTTGCACAGCAGCATTATCTTGGTGCTTTGGGTGCTTTATTATTCTGCTCTTTTTCTCTCAACTGAAATTTACTTCTAAAGAAACATTTTCGGTCAATGAGGTTTTGTTACAGCTCTTTGATCATGTGACGTAGAGGAGAATGTGTCTGAGACAAAAGATGATGTTGAGGAGGACCCTGACTATGAGGCATCGTCCTCTGATGAGAATAAGACCCTCATTGTTGACCCTCCTGTTGTTTCTCAACCACCAGCAACACTAATAATAAAGTTATTATGGTCCGTCTCCCAACATGAACAGGTAGACTTAGTGCTTCTAATGTCATCAGAAGGCTTCCAGGTTCTGACAGATACGCTGTCAGCCAGGTCCATGACATAAAATCAGCATTTGGGCTCTTCAGATCACCATCAATGGAAAAGGATCGATTTGAGATGACACATTTAGAGGGGAGGGGTGTACGGGGAGAGTTGGAAAGTGGATGTGACCGACCTGAAGGCTTATTTTAAATGGTATGTCAATCAGTGACATTTTATTCTGATCTGCATATTTCTCCATAGTCGCTTAACAGGTATTTCTAGATGTCAAATTGACGCCAATGGTAAAAGATGTTAGTACATTTGAAGGTAACAGGAGGGTTAAAGGAGCATCCAAACTTTGGCTTGATTGGATCTTTCAAATCCAAGGAGGCTGCGAGCGTCACAGGCCTTTTTTTGGTGAATCGTTGGGAAATTCACAGGCTCACAAAATATGGCAATAAGAGTCTATGATAGAAAAACATAGTCTCACACGCTAGTCTTTAAAGAGCCCCCCCATCACCCCACTCATAAAAAAACAATATACGACACATATTGTTTTTATAGAGAAAGACGAGCATTGCGAGGCAGGTCTCGGCCTCCTGTGGCTCCCCTTTGTTTAAATAACACAAATGGTACATCATTTGAAAGCCTGCGGCGGGGCACAAACCCCAGTATAGCACAGCAGGAGCAGATTGTTCCTATAGCTGCTTGACATTTCTCCTCACCGCGAGTGAATGTATCCCAACTCTAATGAAATAGTCATCACATGTTTTCTTGTGCCCGACAAGTGAGGTGTTGGTTCATCTGTAGCCCGTCGCCGGTTGAGGTGCTTTTCATCATGGCAGCATTCGCTCTGCGTTCGGCGTCCGTGATCACAGGCCACTTACGTCTGAATACTTGTTGTTGCTTCATTCCCTTGCACATTAATATATTCCACTGTTCTACTTTTGTCTCTTTGAATGCATCCACCCCCCGATATGCTGTGACATATTTTATGTGGCAAATGTGAGCAGATGCCCCTAGATCCGTGGCTGTAGGTGCACACACGTACCCTATACTTATGCATGGGGAACAGCTGGAGATAAAGTGTGTGTGTGTGTTCTGGTGTGATACATCTGGGAAGAGCGACGAGGGAGGGGGTCCTGACAGACACGGGCTGAGCGAGAGCCTGTTTCTGTTGGGCTCTGTCACTCTGAGGCTTCTTCCACATGCCCGCCTTTCACCGTGTGCCTGATGCTTCCGCTAGCTGTTAGGTAACCTGATGCTACCGTGTGTGTGTGTGTGTGTGTGTGTGTGAGGGTGTGGGTGCGTGCATGTCGACACCGACAAAAAGCGCAGGGGTGTCGGTGCAGCGTGGCCCAATGTCACGCGTTTGACAGGTCATTGGGTCCCATGAAAGACCGAGAGTGAGAGATTTAGAGGGACACGCTAGGACGCTTGGACAGCAGCGGCTGGGTGTCGAGTGCAGCCGACGGAAAGTTCCGTTGACAAATGAGGCAAAACTGGGGACATCAGCACAGGAGATAACGTCTACGGCTTTAAAGGATTTCCATTTTTTTTTACCATACTGTAGTAATACATTTGATAAAAACTATTTGAACTGTGTGTGTGTGTGTGTGTGTGTGAGTCCTCGTCATAGTGTGTGTGTGTGTGTGTGTAGGCAGGTTTCCAGTGTCAACCCTGACAGACCACCGTGTTCGGCACATCGATAATTGAGGGGACATTGATCGGCCCTATCTCGGAACCCTTCCTGCGTCTCCGTCTTACTTGTCCTCCAGCCGCCCCGTCCTGCCGCCGGACTCCCCCGCTGCCCGCGGATTTCACTCATTCGGTTACTTTTGTGCCCTTCTCGTTCCCTTCGGCCACCTCCCCTCCCCGTCCCACTTCCTCCGCAGTGTTCTCTTTGTTCTCGCACACTCGGAAATCTCGCCGCGCTCTCTCAGTTTCTCAATTAGCGGCGTAATTGGACTTCCAGTTGTCTGGCAAGCTCTTCTTCTGTTGAAGTTGTTATTCCACAACGCATCAACAGAACTCTTCCCCCTCAGTTTGCATAAGTGAGCTGGAGCCCCGTCGCACCCTCCTTCCCTGTGTTCTCTCTGCATCCCCCCCCCCCCCTTCTCCTCATCATCTAGAAAGTCACGACTCTCGCTCACCTTTGATCGCTTTCCCCGGGACCTCTTCGTTGCACCAACTCAAGTGTTTCATCTTTGTTGTGTGACAATTTGACTCAGGAAAAATACCACACACTGCCAGCCAACATGGCTGTTAGCAGCGCGGGAACGCGGCGCCGAGAAGAAGAAAGCCTCATTTGAGCTCAATTCATCATCATGGCAAGATTGCCCCGCATTTATTGATAATTGCTTTTTTCCGTTTAAAGGGACGGCGTTTAAACCGCCAGTCGTGTAAACATGAGTGATGCAGCTGTTGCCGCAATTAACTTCTCACTTTCCCTAATGAAAGGATTAATCCGCCAGCAAATCTCCCGGCTTCCTTTTCAAATGCCAAGCCTCCATTCAGCTGGCTGCCAGTGGAAGGAAGGCGGGCCGTGTCGCATAGAATTGGGCTATCTATAACCAGCCAAAAGTCACATTCAGCCGCTCCGCCAGGGTGTCACATCATCAGAGTCCCTTTGCTGCCGCGGAACAAGAGAGGCCCTTAACCAACTGCTGTTTGATGATTTCCTGGGCAGAGCCTCGCGAGCATCTGTTCTACAAGCCAGCGCCTACACAGCGCCGCCTCCACCCCAACCTGCCCCCACCCCAACCTGCCCCCACAAAACACCGCCTTCTCCCTCCCAAACGCACTGTCGCCTCGCGTCACAACCCCTCAGAATGGACGCCAGGAAGCTCTTTGCGAAAGACAAGAAAGTGAATAGCTGTCTCCTGTTGGAATAAGATGTGTCCCGGCAGCTAGAGACGAATGACAACCGCGCCGAGCTTAGGCCCAATCTTTGAAGCCATTGATCCGATGCATTGATCATTCTTTTTTTCTGCTTCTCGAAAGACCCGAGACAGAGGACAGGTGTGGAGGAGACCAGATAGATCAAATCCATGACAAGTGCCAATCACCCTGCGTCTCCGGGCCTGGCCATTGATCAGAAAGAGGAAGCGCCCGTCAATGTCAACATCTGCTCGAGCTCGGCTTTTAGATGTTAATTGTGAAACATGATAAGGGCCATGTTGTGTTCCCACTGGGTTTCTAGAGACTAACTAGGAGCTTGGAAAATGACGTTAGGCGGTCCGTCAGGCCTTTGAAGAAGCACAGCGTTCACGCTGAGAAGGGACGTCGCGCTTGTGTTAGAAGGAGCTGTCGCATACGAGCTTTACAATCACTGGCTCATTCATCAGCTGTTTGGCTACCATCAATCATAATCATCCAGGTGTGCACTGCAATTATAACCTGACACCCCTGACTATTGCACTGCTATGCCCAGCAGATGCTTGCTCCCTTGTAGCATGCGCTGTTTTCTTTTTTTTAGTAAGGATATAATGTCCATGTTTACTTATTTTTTTTCTCTCTACTGCGATGCGGCAAAGCTGACATTGAAATCCTTTTGCTCCAAATGGTCAACACTTTGACATAAGCCTTGTCTTTTCGCTCTGGTTCTTGTGTGTATCTAAACGTGTTCCGGTGAAAACAAGAAGCACAGACATGAGACATAACTGATTATGATCATGGCCGGTCGAGGCTGCCACTGAACCATGGCTTATGAATAATTATAAGCACAAAACCCTGCAGTAGAGCTGCTGTATCGCTTTCACACCACAGACACCATGAGTTTGGCCTGGAAGCCGACTGAAACCCTCCTTTGGACCGAGTTGTTGTCTGCACCAGGTCTGGATTGAGTGCTTTCACAAGTGAAATTCAAAAACTACACGACTATGAAATCCATCAGTTTATGGTTAACTGTTAATGGACTCAACTCCCCATCGGAATATAAATGGACGTTTAACCATACAAGATTATTTTTGTGAAACCAGATGTGTGTTCAGCTTGTGTCCTGCTCGGTAGATCCCTGATAATATCACATAGTAACTCTCCTGCTGGACACAATGCATATTGCGTGTCCTGGCTGTGGTCCAGCTGAAATTCCCAGAATTATATTAGTTCATATTAGTGTGACACATTAGGTTAAAAAAAGACTGCAGCATACCTGCTTACAGAATTTGATTGAATCTGCGGGTGGGCGCTACGCATCCCTGACCACGCCTGCCAGTTGGGGCGGCGAGATCAGCTGTAACCGCGTAGGAGCAAGGGGACCACATGCACAGAGAAGCTGGGACATCAACGCACACATCCTCTGTCCATTTAGACTCTGCTAGACTGCATTTCAATATATTTGGTTTGCAGCTCTCTGGCTGCTTTGAATATTGTTTGGAGAGCCTTAAAAGATTGGAAAGTTTGGAAGTCTAACCTCTGTCTTGGTAATATGGTTGGAGTAAGACCATTTATACGCTCCATATCCTCCATATCCTTGGTTAGTCCAGTGCTCTCCCTAAATCAACCCTTATTGGCTGCTTTCTTGTTGGAATGATTGTCTGCGGCGGTTGGACCCACAACAATTTAAATTCATTATTCCGTCTTATTTCTTCTTGCTATTTTTGGATCTGTAGCCTATTTTCCTCATTTTTAATCAATTTGCATACATCATTGACGCAGCCTGTGTAGTGCGCTTCGCTTGCCGAGGTAAGTATTACAGGTTGCAACTCAGAAGCTGATTGTTGCACAGAGAGAGCACTTTTATCTGAGGCAAACGCAGCTTTTTGTTTGCGCCTCGTGTACTATTTTGTTCCACTTGAGCTAAATGAAGTGATATTTGAGTACCAGACAGCGTGCGGATTCATAAACAGCTATTGTCTTGATCCTCGGCTCCCACTTATTTTTGTCATTATTAGTGTCTCCGTATCGCTGCCAAATCCTCTCACAATCCCTCTGTTCTAATCTCAATTGAGAGCTCTCCCTCTGACCACCGCAGTAGCAAACTCATTTTAAAACCCGAGATTACACAACTGCCCTTCTCCGTATCTCAACCTCTTCATCTGTCACTCTCCAGCTCTCGCTTTGCTAATCCGAGCATCTTATCTCTCAGCTGCGACTGTGTCCCAAATGTCCACCTAATTCATTCTCTCTCTCTGTCTCTCTCTCTCTCTCTCTGTGGCTCTGTGTCTTCCTTGACTTTGCCTTTGTGATCTCTGCAGCGCCTCGTCTCCCCCCCTCTCCCCTTCTCACATTAAGGGCCTCGGATTGAGGTTATTAGTTTGACAGGCGATCATCAACAGAAGCTACAAAGTGTAATGGGCGCGTGAGCACACTCACACATGCACGCTCAGCACAAAAGTGGGTGAACACACACACACACACACACAGACAGTCTCTGTCACGGCTGAATGAGCATTCACTCCCCTTTTCTCTCTGTCTGCAAAGCGAGAGGGAAGGATAGAAACAAGTATGCAGCTTTGGACCCTGAGCAGATAGAAACTAATGACTGTCTGATTAATTCATTAGCCTGACACGTTATTGCCCGGCTGCCGGGGTCATTGCTGTTTACTTTTTTATTATGGACTAACCCCACGTAGGCACTCCTCTGCTTCTGACACTCGGGCTTTTCACTGGCTTTCTTCTTCACTTTGTCTCCACAGCCTTAGAGAGGAAAGAACAGCAAAAAATAATGATGTTTTCATCCGTCTCTCCGTCTTTGTCCTTTGTCTCGCTCTAAATCTCTTGTCTCAGCTGGCCCCATCTGTTGTGGAGGCAGGACTTTTTTAAAGTCTTATTTTGGCGGAGGACAAGATAAACCAGAACCCCGCCCCCCGCCCTCAACCCCCACCCGCAGACCTGTGTGAATTTAAATTGATCCCCGGGCTGATTGGTGATTAGGCGACCACAAAAAACTGGAAAACGTTCTCAGAGCACTCCAGCTGGCCGAGGAGTTTGGAGATGAAAGAGCGACCGGCTGCGAGCCGCAAGGTTAGCTAACTTGGCGCCGAAAAACAAACACAAAAAAAACAACAAGCAGAACAAAATGGATTTTAAGAGTGAAAAAAAAAACAATAATAACAGTGTGCCGAGCGGAAAGAGCTGCCCCAAATGAGAACAGTCACCTGTGGGGAGTGATAAGAGGCGGCAGATGGATGGAGCGATAAGTAGACAGATGGGTAGTTAGATAGATGGAGAGGGGAGGGTTTGCTGAGATGGAGAGGTTGAGAGAGATGATGGGCAGATTGGGTAAGGAGATACAGGAGGAGGCAGGCAACTGTCTCCCTTTGCGAGCGCGTTGAGGCTCAGTCGGCCTTCTCTCCCCCTCTTTCCTCCCTGCCCCCCTCCATCCCTCCCCGTGTTTGGCAACCGTCTCCCACCGCCACTCCCCCTTCTTCTCCTTTGCCTCAGCCACCGCTGCACTCACAGCATATATTTATAATAGAATTAGGCTGCTCTTGTTATCAGTGGAGCGGGGAGCCACGGAGTGGGGCGAGATTGAAACAGCGATTTCCAATTTGAGATTGTGTCACACACGTCTCCCTGTGCCCGGATAGCATCGAGCAATCGGCGCCACCATCTCGCTCGCTCACTTTGTCCCCCCTCTGCCTCTCTCGGGCGTCTCTCGGGCCGACTATTTTGGCCTCGCCTTCCGCACATGCAGGGCAGGAACATCTAAATGCACACGGGCTCCCCTTCTCTTGTCACTCCGGATTCCCTCGGCTTCTCTTGACAGTTTATCTCCTTGTCTCTTTCCCTCTCATCGCAGAGAGCACATCTCTCGTTCTCCTCCCGAGTCACTTAGTACCCCCGCATGTGGCCACGCTCTTGCTCGTTTCCGCCGAATTCTTTTTACACGTTGTGTTTCTGTCTTTCCCACTCCTCCCACACTTGTCCACTCCTCCTACCTCCACTCCTCCGCGGGCTCACTCTCCTCCACCGCCGCTGCGTCTCCCTCCACCCACTCCACCCGCCTTCGCTGCGGTTGCCGCCTGCCCTTCACCTTTCATCTTGTCCGGTGTCACTCTCTCTCGATCCCCCATAAATATCCGTCCTCTCTTCATCCTCTGCTCCCTCTCGTCATCCTCTCCTCTCTGCTGCCTCAAGGCGTTAGATCCCTTTGACTTGTCTTGTCAGGTCTTTGGATTTCTGTCTTACCTCTAGAGATGTATGGTGTGTGTGTTCATGCAGCACAGGCCCCGTCGCTTGTGGCCGTGTGCGAGTTCATGTATGAGCCTCTGCTGCTCTGTGTGTGTGTGTGTGTGTGTGTGAGAGGGTGTCTTTGTAAGTTCTTTTACTGGTTCCAATGGCCAGAGGGCCATTTCTCTTCAGCACAATGCCACAACTCCACCTTTTGAAAAAGCATGATAAAAGTGCAGCCTTAACACGCAGGCCCTCTTTAATATCCTCTTCCATTAGTCATCCAGCTGGGTAACCTTGATTCTGCCACTTCAGTTCATTTCTCTCTCATGTGTCTTATTCTTTGCTGAACATCGCCCCCAGGAAAATTAAAGTCCACACTGTCACTAACTGCACTGAATAACAAACTGCACTCAATAACACACGCGTGATTTTTTGGATAAACAATAAATAGATATCATAGAACAACAGACGAAACATAACCTAATTTGTCAGATTTTACAGGGTATCAAACTGATTCATTGCAGTGAAAACAGGTTACACAGATAAAAATAGAAGCTGAATCCTACAGATACAGTGTAAACGTGAATCACCACATCACCTGGCTAGGACTTTATACAGCAAGCGAAAACGTAACATGTAAGAAACCTATAATCCACTTCATAATCCTGGAAATAAAGGATATCCAGATTGCGTAAGCTGAGTAGTTTCCAGACTCTCTTGCTTTGATTCGAACCCTTCACTAAAAAGAAGTGCACGTGTCTCCTGACTGCCTTCATGAACTGAAGATAAACTACAGACACGCTGAAGCACTGGAACCAAAGGACAGGTCCCAGGTCTGTTTCTCTGCATTAAAACGTGGATGAATATCTTTGCAAACCCGACCTCCACAGTGAAGACGTATGTATACACCCACGTGGGTGTGTGTACGTACACGTTAATGTGTGCGAGTGCTCTCTCTCCTTTCTTAGATTTGCTCAGCTGTGCTCTACACAGCGTGTGCGGAAATCTGCAGCTGAGCACAGTTTCATCTCCGTAGAAGTCCCCTTAAAGCTTAGCACCGGATAATAAGATGTGGAAACAGTATTATAATGTCAGCTGTCAAACGCCCACGTGCCTCTACACAAGGGTGTGCGTCTGCTTTTAACCGCAGCACGCCAAAGATGTTGTTCTGTGCTGGTAGATCCCACCTCTTCACTGGTTCACGCGTCGGGGGAACTCTTGGAGACGAGAACTCGTTTTTTTTTTTTTGCTTTATCGCTGTCGGGGGTCCACTGGCTAAGTAACTTTTTACCCCAAAGACTGCTTGAGGCCTTTTCATCTTGTAGAGTTGTCAAAAGGCGAGATGGGGCAAAAAAAGAAATAAAATTCGGGTGCTTCAATCCCTGCTTCCTTTAAAAGGACTGCAGTTTTATGACTGTGTGTGTGTGTGTGTGTGTGTGTGTGTGTATGCCCGTAGTACAGAGAGATCCTTCGGACTGAGCTTTTCATTAAGTCCAAAGAGTATGGATCCCATTGTGTAACTTTCTCAGTTTTGAAGTTGAGCCTTAAAGGTACAGCGCGTGGCATTTCAGGGCTAAACTAGTCCTGACCCCGGTTCATAAGACTGCTGTTAGATCACCATGGGAACAGACACACAATTACTTACAGCACTTGATAGGATATGTGATCGTATAGAAAACAAACACACACACACACACACACACACACACACACACACACACACACACACAGCATTTACACAAATATAGTGAAGTGACTCGTTTAGCCATGAAGGATGATCTTCTGATGGGACTTACCGCCCCCCCCCCCCCCCCCCCTTCCCTCCCTCGTCCTCCACTGCTGAAATCCCTGCCCCTCTGAAAGTGACACTTCAAAAGGTTGATAGCTCTTTGGCCGGGTCTCAGAGCCTCGGATCGATGGCTGGCAGGGGGAGTGGCGTCAAGGCACCGCAGGTGTCTCACGTCCCCACACGCGGGAGTGGAAGTGGAACTCTGGCCAACAGGTGAAGGGTCTTTTTCGATTTGTTGCCGCCGCTTGTTTTGCTTTTTTCTTCTGCCGCTGGCCTGAAACCAGCCATGGCCGTGTGTTATCGGAGGACAGACAGGTTGGAGTGGAGTAAACACCACTGTGAGGATAAGTGGACTCATACAGGCAACAAAAAAACATACCGAACATCAAAGAAGACAAAATCTTCACCACTCCACCTCTTCAACCTGATTTCTTATTCTTATGCAATTCAGTCAGAGTGCTCATTCGACCTCCTACCTACACCTCTGCTCCTGAACAAAGTTGCAGTGCAAACAGGGCCAGTTTTTGGTTTGACAATGGTGGCCGAGATGGGCAGCTGAGATGACGATGGAGCCGGAGACGAGCACGCAGGGAAGGCTGGCTCTGTGTTTCCGAAATGTCAACCCTGTGGTTACCAGCGACCTCTACCTGGCTCCGGTCCAGCTCCCTCCACCCCCCCAACCCCTCTTACCCTCCCCCAGACAAGGAGCTCCAGCCAGGCTCTGCTGCATTGGTCCCCCAAGCAGCCTGGTCTTGGCCCCCGTGTTGAGCAAGCCGGGCCTTGGGGGAGCCAGGAGCTGTGGAGCACGGATGGATTACTATCCAGGGGTAAAGCCCAGCTTGAGGTGCAATGGGTGGCATGGGAGAGGGGTACCATAGGCCTCCTGGAGCTGTGCATGCAGCCAAGCCTGTTTCCACACCGGCTGTCTGTACACCCCAGGGCCTGTCACGAGCTCAAACCATGGAAGGGACCAGGGACACACACACATTTCCCCATTAGAGACACATTGTCCCAAGGTGTTCAGCTTCATTCTCACCTTCCCATGTAGAGCGTCCCCAGCCATGTTAAACGGCAGAGCTGAGATCAGGCAGCGTTAAAGTGTGAACAGTAAAAATGTTATAAATATTCATCAGTCAGTGAGCAGCAGCAGTGTGGAGGCGAAGCAGTGAAGATCTCAGAGGAGAAACTGAGACTTTCTTCTTTAAAAAAATAAAAAAATCCTTACTGCGGTTGCAACAGGGTATTAAAGGGTCTGAACATTTTCTCCACTACAGTAAGAAATGTTATCTGCGTGATTGTAAGTCCAAACTTGTTCCAAGAGAGAACTTTTTTTTCTCTTGGACGGGTGTCTTTGTGCAGGTGTGCAGGTTCTAAGGGGGAGAATGTAGGCTTTCAGTCCACTTTCATAAAGCTGAAAGATTCTCGCCTCTCGACTCTCGCCTTGCTTCCCCCCCCCCCCCCCGTCCCCCGCGTCACCCCTGCAGGTGCTGGATTGTGACCCAGCATGCCGGGCCTTCGGGGGCCCTCTGCCTCTCTCTTTCCTCTTAGCGCCCTCCCCTCGTATCGCTCCATCTCCCTGAGTCTTTATCACCAAAACACAGCACACCACATTTTAATCGTGCCCCCCGAACCGAGGACACTTTTCCAATTAACGGAACTGCCGTCTCAATGCGCTGTGACTCCGTGAAGCCGCACTGCGCAACCGGGGCCCAATAAAGGCCCGCCGTATGAGCGCCTCACAAGTTTTTTGAATGTGAACAAGATGATTTTTCTTTTTTAAATAGAGAAATGAAAGGTGAACGAAAGGCCATTGGGAAGAGGGGGAATGAGTAATGCGCCGGTGAAGCTGCTGAGTGGCCAACAGTGGCGGTCTCTGCTGGGCAGCAAAAAACGTAATATAATGCATGAAATCATAAGAATGCGCATTACTGAAAAAGAGCAGGCGCACCAAGCAGAGAGCCGTCCCGGGTGAACAATGAAAGGGGTCAGAAACTGCTGCTGCCGCTCCAGATAATGTCACTCTAACATCGGGATCTATTGATAGTCATGTGACAGTCTTGTCCCCTGTTGAGTCATAAGTAGGGTTTTAAAGAGGGTTTCCGATGCATGGCACCTTAAACATTCAAATGAAGTTTTGCAATGAATGGAAGCGTCGCAGGGTTGTTGCGCGCTACTGTATGCAGGTGCTTTGGTTCAGAGATATGTTTCCCTGCTTGTATTTTTAGCTCTGGGTTCATTCCAGCTGAGACGGGGGGAACTATCACTTTTCCCACAAAACACACGGCGGAGGTGGGGGAGACATGGTGTTGTGTGCGTGCAATCATCCTCGGCTGAGAAGACCTAGTATACACGAGTCATTTGAGCTGCAGATCCTATGTATGTGTTGCAAGGAAGGGAGGTGTGGGTGGGGGACGGGGGGGACGGGGGGGGGGATAAGGCGCTTGTGTGCATTGATGGGTAGACTCACCAAATTCACAATTCAACGCACAGCTCTTTATGCGTCCCGCAGTTGGCCTTCTCGCTGCTCCCCATGTTCGCCCGCCCTCCGACGCCATCCATCCATCGGCGGGACAGCGATCAGCGCGAGGCGGCTTCGCGTGACGTGTTTGTGAAACGGAATCATTTTACCGTACGCCTCGCTAGTCTCGGGAATACGTTGAGCATTTGTACATTGTACCTGGCTGTCCTCGAGGCGAATTAAGAGGGAAACGGCTTCTCTCCGGCGCCGACGGGGAAGGTTGAGCGGGCGTATTAAGCAGAGGTAATTGAATGTAGATGTAACGGTGCGCGGTTTAGCGCGGGGATTAACCCCTCGCACCTCTGCCCCCTCACCCGAGCGCCTGGGAGGGAGGCCCACAGTCGGGTGGGAGGAAGCTGACGTATTTAGAGTCTGCGAGACCGTCACAGTTGAACTCAGTTATTTTTCATGATTGACGGGCGGGGGGGGTGGTGCAAAAAAAAGCTTGACAACTTTCTGCGTGAGCGAATGTATTCTTACCCACAGTTAGGAAGCCAACTGGGTGCTTAATTGTGTGCTTTACTGAAAAAAGTTAGGAAAAACCTGCATTTCTCTTTCACTCTTTCAGGGAGATTTGGTTATTTTAAGGAATACGATGGGGGGGGGGAGAGATGTGGAAATGGAATCTTTATATGGAATCGTTAAAGCAGATTGAACCTTATAATACTCTTTTCAGCATTCTGTAAGCATATGAAACCCTTCGTCCTTCTTTTAGGCTGCAAACCTTTGTGGACCTCACCGCCTGCCGGTGTCTTTCAGAAGGTCAATCGGGGAGACATGGGCGGATGGTCGTTGCGGTGGAGATGTCAGAGGCGGGCCTTACGTTCCGCCCGTAATTGGTTTTGGAGCATAATAAAGAGGAGGGTCAAGATGGCATGAGCCAAGGTCAACCAGTAAACGGAAGAGAGAATACATACGTAGTGAGATGAGGTCAAAGGAAAGGTGGGAGAATTTACCGAATGAAAGGATACGCAAATCTTTGAGTGGAAAATTACAGGAAGGCGGAGGAAAGGAAATATGAAAAAGGCTCTGTGAATGTGGCAGAAAGTAAAGAATAGTACTATTAGTGGCTCCGACGGGAATTTGTCATCCAAATTAAAAGGTTTGAAAATGCATAGAACAAAATCAACAAGACGAGAAAGTGAGAGGAGGGAGTAGAACGAGACAGAGAGGGGACGGAGGGAGATGAAGAGAGAAAAAGTTGGAGAGACGGAGACTAAGAGGGCTGCTAGGTCTCCATTTCCACGGAGCCACAAACCGAGATAGTTTCCACCAATTACATCCATGTCGGTGTGCGTCCTGGATCCAACATGCAACAACAGCCTAGAGGGGTCCTCACTCTCCTGGTGCACACTCAACAACTCTCCCGGCCTGCCACTCCAGCTTTCTTCGTCACGCACGGATACACACACACACACACACACAGATCCACCCACACGTGCAGTTGCTGTATATGCAAGTATCACACTCGCACACTTAATAATCTCATCACACCCTACAGCTTTGTCTCTCTTTGACACACACACACACACACACACACACACACACACACACACACACACACACACACACACACACACACCTACCAGCCAGTCTAACACAGTACCACCCAGAATCCACTAACACACACTCGCACACAAATCTCATCTGTCACTTCCCTCCACTGTCTTCCAATTCCATTTCTCTCACTCTCTTCTCCTCAGGCTCTCCATCCATCCATCCACCCACTACTTGTCTCATTCTGTCTGCACACACACACAAACACACAAGACGCTCACTGTTTGTGCATGGGTCTCGATGCGTGCTTGCCCTCCTCTCAGATGATAGTAATAAGGACGGTGATTGCCGGAGATGGAGATGAGGAATGGCGCCTATTTACACTCGTGCCTGTGACAGCCAGGCTGCAAGTTGGAAGTGGGGCCTTCATTATTAGCGGTGGCAATAACAGCAACACTCGGCCCTTAATTGAATGAAGAAGGACGCTGGCAGCCAGCCTTGCGATCCCGAGGTGGGTGAGTAGGAGAAAATAAAAGGATGGACAGTGCGTGGGACGGCGAGGTAGAAAAATGATGACGGAGAAGCTGAAAAAAGAAGAGAGAGTGAAATGGAAGTGGGTTGTTGCCTACAGTGAGGGAGATGGTGCAAATGCACAGCGAGAGAGAGCAATGGAGAGGGGAGAATAGGGGACATGAGGTGAGGTACAAAGTGTGAAAGGCAGTGGCTCAGATAGTGCAAAATGAGGCGTACAAAACAAGCGAGGACAATTAGGACAATATTATTCAGAGGAAAGATTAATAACTAATTGACAACTTTCTGTTTGAGTGGAAAAAGGGAAATATGAGGGTTATAAAGCAAAAAGGGAGCTGCCAAGAGAGGGGAGAAGTGCAGACAGACACAGTCACCCAGAGAGAGCAACGCAGGCACAGGAAAGGCAATACAGACCTAGAGAAGAGGAAATAGAGACCTAGAGAAGGAAATACAGACCTAGAGAAGGAAATACAGACCTAGAGAAGAGGAAATAGAGACCTAGAGAAGGAAATACAGACCTAGAGAAGAGGAAATACAGACATCGAAGGAAATTCAGACATAGAGAAGAGGAAATACAGACATAGAAGGAAATACAGACATAGGGAAGTGGAAATACAGACATAGAAGGAAATACAGACATAGGGAAGTGGAAATACAGACATAGAAGGAAATACAGACATAGGGAAGTGGAAATGCAGACAGAGAGAAGAGGAAATAGAGACCTAGAGAAGGGAATACAGACATAGAGAAGAGGAAATGCAGACAGAGAAGTAAATACAGGCATAGGGAAGAGGAAATACAGACATAGAGAAGGAAATACAGACATAGAGAAGGAAATACAGACATAGAGAAGGAAATACAGACAGAGAAGAGGGAATACAGACATAAGAAGGAAATACAGGCAGCTTTAAAGAAACACAGGCAGATAGATACAAATTCAGGCAGTTAGAGAGATTTAAAGGTATATAAAGAAAGAAATTAAGAGAGGAAGGAAAGCATGGATAGGAAAATAGAGGCACAGAAAATACAGGAATTTACAGGGAAATACATGCAAAGAGGTTGACATACCATTTCCCGTTTCCTTGCAGATCGGTTTTATTTAGTTTGTTTTAGGCTTTGAGATATTCAAGACTTCTACTTTGATCCAAATACCATGTGTAATGTGCCCCTGTGTCCTGAAGATAAGGGTTTAACTTATTTCCTTTGTTCATTTCATTCCTGTTTTACTTTGACACACTTCACTCACCTTCACTTCAGATCCCTTCTGGCCTTTTGTGTGTTCTTCTGCCAGTTCGCACACAGAGCCTGATCAGTTATCATGCCCCCTAATAGTCCAACCCTCACCTCCAAATCACCTCTTACTTTCCCAATCAGCCATTCATTTTATATCAGCTACTTTGCTGCCTGTCAGTTTGTAATGGTTGTCTTTTAGCTTCTTTCTACCTATTCCTTCTCTCCCTTCTGCTGCCTCCTGTTCTGAATCTGCAGTCCCGAAGATACAAACATAATATACAGATTTATGGTGCTCTTAGCAAAATCATCAAAATAAATATTATTAATCTATTAATTCTTCCAATGGTGCAGTGGAAAGCGCTTATATAAGGATCAGTAAAGGCCATAAACCATTGAGTCTACGTTTATATTTTTATTAAATAAATATATCTAGAAATAAAAAGGGAATTTTATTGGCTGTTTGAAAATATAATACAGCTGTTAATAAGAAGGAGAACTCATACTGGTATTAGGACACCTTGAGAGTGTAATGTGATACGTGTGAATCCATTTAGGGTGTCGTGTAGGTAGGAAGCTGCTCCGCTGTTTGTTTACTAATTATGTCTGTCAATTTGCCAGTAGGCCCCGCCCTGTTTTTTTGACAGATTTGATTTGTGTAAAGGCTCCACATCCAAAGCCGCTAATCAAATTGTCATTGCATGCAGAAAACATGCTAACAATGCAGTGCAAACAGGTCCTGGGACCAGGCTCACAGCATCATTACTCATTGATGTCATTTCTCTCGATGCTAAAAAAACGTAGTGCAGATGAAAAACATTTTTTTCCATCTGCACTTTTTTTTCAATCCATCGTGGGGGAAGGAACTTATTAATCAGGGTCAATTCACTAACGCATTGCCTCACTTGAGAAAAAAAAAGAAAACACGAAGGAGTGAATTGAAGGAGGAAATGAGGTCCTAAGAGAGAGGACAGTTAGGGGATGTGTCTCTGATGAAAGGAGGAGTGACAGGGCCGGAGGTAGCGAGCTGAATATTGATACAGCGATAATGTCTGGCGCTGAAGAATGGGAGGAAGAAAAAAAAGGCCTGCATCCGAGGTGGCCTAACGACAGAGGGAAGCTCTCTGGAGGCGACCGCAGCAGCCGCCCAGGGATTGTTCATGGCCGACTTCGCTGTGAGGTGGCTGAGAAACACACATGATATGTCTCACCCATGTTCTTACGAGAACAGCCATTCATTAGACCCCCCCCCCATCCTCCCCTCCCGCGCGACCCGACCCGAGGTGAATGTGTCTGGGAGACGAAGTCAGGAGGAAAATTGTTTTGAGAAAAGGCGGGCGAAAGAGAGTTAATACCGAGTGTATTTATGGTCCTCGGAAAAATAAAAGCATTCGGCTGGCCTTTGCTGTTGGGAGCTGTTATGATGGATCTTGGGTAATGGAGTTTTGATGGATGAGTGGCGTCGGTGCCAGTGCTGGGGTCTGAGTGGAGGGCGGGGCATGACTCACTCCACATTGATATCTGACCACCACAAATTACACCATCTCCTGCCTCTGGCGCTCCGTAACCCACCGTTTAATTCTCTCCCTAAATTGTTTGGGTATGTTATATTGAATATCCCATAACCTTTTAGAAGTGCTATAAAAACGACTGAAAACCTGCAGAGACAAAACCACAGAGGAGCCCTTTTGAATCCACTCGCCGTGTGATCTCAAACATGCAGATATTCCCTTTTGGCCCCCCTCTTCAAAACTGCAATTAGCCGAGGTAAAACGATAATGTTTTTGACTTTAGCGTCCCATTGGTAAACACTGCCGTTAGGATCAATTAACCAGCGGCTAATGAGCAAAGTGGGGGACTGCCTCAATATTGCACCACTGTTCATTGGCGATTTTTAATTAATGTTTTTTGAAGTAAAAATCGCAAAAGTTTTAATTGTTTTTCCTTTTCGATTTTGCGGGAAGGGAGGGGCGGGACGAGATCACAGTGTTAATTATAAAGCGGGGGCTTTAATGTGAGGAGGATTTGGACTTTTAATTAAAGCGGAATTTGATGCGACCAACAGACTTGTTGCGACACAATTCCCCCGTTATTCCCCCCTCGCCCTTTTCTCCTGTTTCTCTGTTTAGCAGCCTTCCATTTTCTGCCTCCCCTGTTTGGTTTCTGATGTCTCCCTCCTTGCAGGGTGTTGCTATGAGAAGCCAGATTAGGGACTTTGAGAGCTGTGCTCTCAAATGGTGGATGATGAAGCCTGGTTAGGGGAGGACGAGGAGACGCAGGGAGGAGGGCAAAGGGGGGGGGGGGTCTCTGTCACTCCATCCGATTCCCAAGATTGAATTAGTGAGCTTTAGACAAATCAGAGCCCTTTTTGGACATGTTCACAATGTCGCTCTCCCCATTTCCCCCTCGTTTCTTCTCTCTCTCCGTCTCCCCTCACACAGCTTTGCCGCCTCCTCCCTTTTTACCAACCCTCCGGCCCTGTCTGCACCGCCCGCCCCTCCCCCATCTGCCCCCCCGTTAATGGCGCATATGAATGTTTTCATGGCAGTGACAAATTAGGCTGAAGTGATTAGCGTGGTGTGAAAAAGGATTACGCACTGTAGCTTTGCTGATTTGTCGAACAGATGCCCTCTACCAGCTAGACTTTGGTGGGTTACCGTGTTGAACCCTGTAACCCCCCCCCCCCAGACAGGGGTCCCAGCAGACGTGCACAGGTTAATTGCCCTGATTGTGGATATAGCTCTCCGGCACACGGGGAATGCGGCCTGCGGTGCATTTGTTATTGCGGCAGAGCTGTACGTATTCCACGGCCACACACACAAACACACACTCGGGGAAAAGGCTGTTTGCTCTCCTGTGTTTACATATTTAACGGAGGGCTGAAAGGGGAGGGCAGCGAGGAGGCAGCGAGGAGGCGGTGCAGAGGCGGCGATGACGTGAGATGTTTCCGTCCGCCTTTTGACCTCAAAATTGATGACTGAAGTCATCAAAATTAGAGCGACACAAAATCTGCCAATCAGGATTAATAGGCCTGTGACGCAGATTCAATCAGCGGCGGTAAGGCATCAGACAAAGTGCGTTTTTCTTTGTTTTTTTTTGGAGGAGCCACATCGGCAGGGGGCGGAATAACATGAAGGAATAACAACTAGAGAAATGGCTGACCTCCTGTTGTCTCCCCCCTTCCGCCCCGGTTGCTGTGATTACGCCAATCACTGTCATTAGCATTCCTCGCGATTAATGTGGTTTCTCATGCTTTGTTGCGTGCATGCTAATGACGAGCCACCAGCGCCTGTCTCCTTCCAGCCGCAGAACCTGTCCACGGCTTAACCCGACTCCTCGAGGCGACGCCCTCCCATCAGGTCATCCATTTTAGTGCAAATCTCATCTCTCATCAATCTTTCCCTCAATCATCTCATTTCTCTGTACCCTCCAACCCCAAAAAGGGCAGAAAAGAAGAGGAGGACTCAGGATTACCAAATGCCAATCTCTTCCCTCATCCTTGTATCTTTTTAACTTTGTTGCTTTTCATCAGGAGCGAGCTCTCCTTATCTGTTTATCCCACTCTCGCTAATCTTCTTTTTTTTATACCTGCTTTCATTGATTGCTCTCTGTATTAAGGCCTTTTGTTGCCTTTATCTGACTCTTAAAGTCTCCTACTCTCATCTCTTGGCTCCAGATTTCAATTCAATTGTATGTTCTTTTGCAGAGCAGATTGAGTGCACAGGAACTGTAGTATCTGGCTCTGGCCTACGTTATTGAGGTCTCTGGGGACAATTTACACGGAGAGAGAATTTGGAATCTTTTTCTGAAGAAGAGATGGAAGGAGGCATTTAAAACGGTTACTGTATATAATTGTTCAACAAATACCAAAAGAAAGTCCGCTCTACTAAAGGATATTTAGCTGTATCTGTAAGGTCTGTATTTATCCATGCTAGCAACAATCCTAAAGAACAACAACAATAACCCATAAATAGCTTGTTCAAAATGTCATTCTGTCCTATATATATTGTGTTATGTCCTCAGCTCGCAGGTTGTGTTTCTCTCTTTTTCCCTATCAACTTAAAAAAACAACAACACTGGGCTTGTTAATAATGCAGCGTTCAGTATTGGTCAAATTTTCAATACATTCTATTGCAAAAGCTTTTTTTGATCCTCCAGCTTGGCTGCCTCTTGTCAACTTAAACTACTTTCTTGATGCACACCATTTGCAGCCTTTTATTTTTTTATCCTTAAAGCTCACTGAATAACATTCATCTTGATTATGGCGCCCTGATAATGAGAAAATAGTGGAATTAATATTAATTTGTCATTCTCAATCCACTGGGACTGTAAAATGTAAATGTGCGTCTTCTGTTGTGTGGCACACCGGCTTATGTGCAAACAAAGGTTGATTTGAAGTGAAAGTGCTTGTTTATTCTTTGAAACTTAGTGAGTTATTGTGACATGTAGTGTGGCAGAAATGTCTTATATTCTAGTTGAATGTTAAAGTGAAGGAAGTAGTGCAACCTGGAAGTCAAACGGAGCGTAATATATGTAGCGTAATCCAGCGTGAGGAGCATTTACAACAAAGGGATGTTATTTTCCCGCTCCAGCACCTATGGCTAAGGTTGGTGTTTTGTTATTTCTTTAGATTCTTTTTTTAAAGAATGACTTTAAGTCAAGTTTACTGGCACAACTTGGTGAAAGAAAGCAACATATTTATACTTTTGAAGCTGCAACTAATTGAACTCGCAGTTTCTCAAGCATTTGTTGCTGTGCTTCTCCTGAGCTCACTCTGTGCTTTTAAGGAGAAAAGAACATCAGGTGTGCATTGGACAAAATGAATGCACACACACGCACACGCGCACACACACACACACACACACACACATCTACGACTGGGAGCCATTTGCATGGTGGGAAATTAGAACACAAAACCGTACATAATGTGTTCTAATGTGCTTTGGATGTGCCGTTAAGGATCAAAGGACAAAAGAAGTCTTTGCGAATTTGGGAGGTGATGTCAACTTAGAAGATGGCATTCCACTGATGGCCTCCTAACTTTGCAGCTCTATGAATTGCTCGCCAACAGCACTGTGCACTTGTGTCTGTGTTGACCGCTGAAGAGTAGAGGGGGAGTGTTGAGTGCAATCGAGTACAATTGCAGAAATTCATCAAAACTCTAAAGCTGTACAGAATCTTTTGCAAAAATTGTACTTGTAATAGCTTTGTGCCTTTCTGTAGAAAACATTTTTTTAAATTCATTTCATGCTCAATCAAATCTGATGTCACTTGTTTTTCTACATGCCCGATGCCTTCAAGTGCAGATTGAAGGTTTTAACATCTGCTTTGCCTCAGAGTTTGTGCACCCCATTGACAACGAGCGGCTAAGGACACAGCTCAGGGTTAACCGGCTGGGCCGAATGCAAATGTCCCCAGAGCCTTTGAAGTGAGAGCTAGGGGGAAAAAAAAGAATCTAAAAGTGAGAGGTGGAAATGGAAAGAGAAAGAAAGACATGAGGGCGAAGTAGGAATGACCTCTGCAGTTGTGTTGATGTCACGAAGCAGAGGGAGAGGAGAGACGACAGAGAAGAGGGAAGGCAACTGTGCAAGAAGAAGGATTAAGAAAGCAGCTGGTGAGGATCATCCAGAGGAGAGCGGGGTGGAGGGGGGGGGGGTGGTGGAAGGAGGTAGAAGAAAAGGAGGTGCGAGAGATTGATGAGGGAGAGTAGAGAAACTAATTCTGACTTCACTTTCGGCTGAAAGATTAAGGAAGATTAGAGGGAGATAAAGTGAGGGAACGACAGAGATGGGGTGACAACTTCTGCCTCATGCTACGGAGAGATCTTTGAACGCCTAATACTCAGAGACAGAGAGAAGAAGAGAAAGAGGAGGACGAGGAGGAGGAGGAGGAGGTGGGTTGGTTATGAAACAGTGCAAGGTGAAAAAACAACAACAGAGGATGGAGGTGAGGCACCGGGAAGGGAAGGAGGAGAGAGACAACGAGCTGAAGCAAGAGGAGGATGGATGGATCAGGACAGGAGAAAAAAAAGTAAATCACGCTCAGCGGGGTCCTAATAGTAGTGATCCGTGAGCGTATAAATGTCCTTTATATTGGGAGCAATTTCTACCCGTGCGTGGTAATCCATGCCATGGGAGCACAGATACAGAATTCAGGTCATCCATACAACTCCCGAGCACCCGCTTTCACCGCCACTTCCCACTGGGATTCATTCTCTCGTACTGTGCAAGTCTGTGACGGTTTACAATCTGATCTGTGACTCGCAAGAAGGGAAACCTACTTTCCATTCTCTGCCACTGCCATCTATTTTTTCCACTCTCTTCACTGTTGGTGCAACATTTCAACAGCTATAGGCCGCCATATATTTTGAAATGAGGTTGACGGAAGGAAAAAACGCACGTAAACATGGGCAGGTGCATTATTGGGCCCACGCACACACCCCATCGTCTTTGACGGCCGTGCGCACGTGTGTGTGCCACAGAAGTTTCCGTTGTGGAGCGAAGAGAGGGAGAGTGCTGCAGCGGCAGACTCGATCCGTCACGCAGGATTACAGCGTAAGCTCCTCCACGGCCATAGATGGGCTTTTTATGGGAGAAACACAGGGCTTTTCTGAACGCAGCGGCCCCTGCTATCCCTGCGCCGCATTACAGACAAAGACAGAGGGCGGAGGAGGGTGGAGGAGGGTGGAGGGGATTCTCCCCCGCCGGCCCCCTGTTGTCTGATGGCAGCTATCTTCATAAGCGAGGGGGTTTCCCGGAGGGGGGGGCGACCTGGTCTCCCACCCCGCGTGCCCTCACTCACCGGAGGTGGGACCAGCCCTTGAGGACGAGGCGACCTTGGAGAGACTCTGCTTCTTTTTGTTTCCGCTATTTTTGCTCATGTGTGCCTTGTGGTGTGTGTCTGTTTGTGTGTGAGTGTGTCAATCAGCCCCCCCCCCCTCAACCCCCCGCCTCTTAAATATAATTTATATATTTTATACTCCCAATGCTGGAGCGGCGCCAGAACATCCCAAACATGCACAGCATGCGTGAACGCCGCAGGATCGGAAAGCGCCCGGAAAAATATAACGCTACCAAACTTTGATCTCCTACACCGGCGCTGAGAAGTCGTCCTCCAACAAACACCCACAGCCTTCAAGTGTCCTAGTGTCCACGCGGCGCGAGGGGTCCGTTCAGCTCGCGACTGCAGCCGCACTCCCGATGCATCGCTGGATGTTGCAGCGCGATGTCCTCAGTTTTTAATTTCCACACCCTTCATCCGATTCATCACCCGAGGTGTCCCCCCCCCCCCCCCCCCCCCCCGCGCTCCAACCTGCCGCACACAGCGACCTAAACAGGCCGCAATCTGCTGCGTCTCCCCGAGCCGCCGGAAACCAAACGGAGCGACAAACTGACCCAAATCGAGAGAGACAAAAGCAAAATGAATTTGCGATTGGGACCGCACTCCTTAGGATTACAAAAATACACTGTCAGTTATGATGCAGAAGCAGGAGAAAGACCTATAGGGGCATGAAAGTCATACTAAGTGGGGACGGGGGGGTTATGCTAATGAGGCCGGGACTTCAACGAGGGGGATTAAAAGCTCTGACAGTATCGGCTTCCAGGCCCACGTGTTCACACAGCGTTCAACAAGCGCAGCGGGCTACGATAACGCAGCAGGACCCAACAACATCCTCGGGATAGATGGTTCTGACGAGACACAGATAACGAGTCAGTGGCGAATTGATGCGAGCGAGCCGGGCGCGACCTTCTGTCTTTGATTCGGCGAGAACCAAATGATAACCAAATGATGAAGGCTCCTCAATAACAGCCTCCAATTATTTCTATTTTTCTCTAATGTCCTTTTCTGTCGCAGCCAGGGTCCATCAATAGAACTGCACTTCCTGCAGATGTTTCACATTAAAAGGCTCCAAGGAAAGGTGATTATGCACTTTGAGCTGTAGGGAGGTTTAACTTATCAGGCTGGGAGTGGGAACATGAGTGAAAATTATAATTCAATGAATGAATTATATGGATGGATTTTTTAGAGGCTTTCGAGTTTATCCCAACTTTTTCGGATGGCGACTGCTTATCCAAGCAAAGTCTATACGGGACTCGTCATTTCAGGCGGCTTGTCTATGAGTCGCAACCAGTTCTATCAAAGATGGAGTTTCCCACTCCATGAATTGTGTTTGAATACATTTTTTAGAGGCCTGTGTCGACCCAGCACCCAGGCATGACAGCGTCATAGAGGAGGGATGATGCACCAATGATGATGCATTCAATTCAATTCATTTTGTACAGCCCCAAATCACAGTTTGTTTGCCTCAGAGGGCTTTACAGTGTGTACACATGCAACGTCCTCTGCTGTGTGACACTCCCAACAGCACAGGATAACATCCCAGCAAAAGTGGATGAAAGCTTAGGGAGAGCAACAAAGCAGGGACCCCTCTCTCGGGATGAATCAGAGTACAACGGATGTCATTTGTACAGAATGAACAACTTGTTACAACAAAAAAAGAAAAATAAAGGCTACTTATTCTAGCAGCAGGGGAAACAGAAGAATAGTTATTATAGTTAAATAAGTGGGGGCCAACGGGCCAGATATAACAGGGAGCCATGGAAACCTGTGAGGCGAGAAACCACAACGACTGGGAAAGAAGCAAGCGTAGTACTGTGCATTAATGAGATATTCACACAGAAGGAGAAGGAGAAGAGCGGGTCAGCGGGCCCCCACAGGAGGCGGGAACGAGTTCCTCATACAACCACCATCCTCGGAAACCTGAAAGCACAAAGACTCCTGGGGAAGAAGCAAACCAATAGTCTATTTACACAAGGTATATTTGAATAATCTCTCATGTAATAAGGCAGCACTCCTGCACAGGTGGAAGACTTAGTATAAATATTACTGGGTGAATGTAAATGAAGATATACAAGATATCCCCTGAATACAACACTTTTAGAGGGAATCTCCTCTTTGTACATGTGCGGCTCAAAACCTCAAAGAAACCATAACACCTGAACAGCGTCTGAGCAAATTTGAGAGGTTTTAATGTGGGTTTGTTTATGCTGAATATAAAAATCCATCTGATCCATCTGGTCAGCTCGATGCCATTATCACAAGGTCAGTACCCTGATTCCTTCATCACATGGAGAGCTGAGGATAGCCATTGAACATTAATGTCTGAAATTAACTCACAAATAAATAACAAACATTGAAGTAACTGTTAGCTCCAATGAAATGCCATCAAATACAGCCTTTTGGTCCCAGAACAGCAACATTGGTTGAACATTGTTTTCAGTTGTGGTTTCTTGGCCTCCTTTTGTCGTACATCACCTCCGTGCATCTAGTCCATTGCTGCTTGAAGAGGATGTCCCTGGCAGACCAAACACCATCTCTCTGGTGCTGCTTCGCCGCCTGGGAGCAGTGGAACCCGAAAGCCGGACCACCCGCAGAGAACACACTCAGAGGAAGTTTCTGGTGCACCGCGGGGGGCTCGTCGATTCCACCAGACAGCCGTTAAAAACCCAATCTGGCCTTCGTCTAGTCGCCGCCTGCCTGGGTGGGAGATAAACATGAAGAAGATCCTTAAATGTAAATCGAAGAGAGCCGGGCCGATTACGGTGGAACATTGAGTGTCATTATTCACTCTCCCTCTTGCCCAATAGCCTTGGTGCGATCCTACAATGTGCCATATCTCGCTGGCAATTCATCACACATTATCACCGGCAACCTTGGGTGTGTTGTGTTTATTCATCTCTGAAACGACCCGCTCTCACCTTTACTGTGTCCTATCCACCAGCCTCAGTGCCTCTCCCCTTGAAAGGGACGCCCTTGGAAGGTAAACAGTAGAGTATTTGTGTGTGTGTGGGTGTGTGTGTGTGTGTGTGTGGGGGGGGGGGGGGGGGGGGGGGTGGGGTGTGTCATTAAATCCAGGACAAAACATCCTCAAGTGTTTTGCAGTAAAGTTCCTCTTCCCAATAAAAGGACGAACTTTACTCACCTGATCTACGATGCTTTAAGATAATAGGTGAGCCCACTCTGAGATCGTACCCAAAGGCTCTGTTGATGATCTGTCCCTAGACGCTTACATGAAAAGTTCAGACTTTTCTCATTCTTTAGCACACATTTTAAAACACTTTATCCATAGTATTCACACACACACACACACACACACACGCACCCACAGCTTCGGAGAGACGAGCGCATCGGAAATTCCCAAGGACTTTTGTGGAAATGTCAGCCCGTGTGTTGAAAGGATCAGATAGCTTTTTGATGTTGCACACACAGTCAGGCAGAAGAGGAAGACAGGCGGGCTCCATTGGCATCAAGTGTAATTTGGGAGAATGCTTTGGCAGCTGATGACTCACCATTCAGAAGAGGCGCACTGAAAGCCGTCTGCTCAAAGCAGACCTGCGGCCTCAGACAGAAACCTCCCATGACCTTTGTGCGTGAAGGTCACTAAGGCCGATCGGCGGAGCTCAGGGGCCTGAAGGTGGAGAGATGTGGTTGTAGCTCAGTAACGCGATGATTATTTGTGGTGGCCGTGTGAAGCCGTTAGAGGCAGGATCATCCACCGTGAAAAGACCATTATCTTTTAATTATTGTAAATAAATATTTCACCTCGAGTGCTGGTGTTCATAAGTCATAAAAATAAGTTGGGCTACATTGGAGATTGGCGATCCTGCGATCCATAGTAGATATAGTCATGTCTAATTTAAAGTTAAACATATATCTGTAAGGCCTCTTATTATATTCAGTGGTATGTGTGATGTGTTTAGGTTTTATAGTGCATGATGTCCACGGATCATCCGTCCCACGCAAGGTTATCACTAACCAGCCCTAATCGGCCGTATCACAAACTGTCTTTATCAGTTGAACGTGGGGGGAGGCACTTCACTGTTTTCATGGAGGCTCCATACACATCACAGGGGGCACTTTGGCTGGAAATATCTTTAATCTGGCTTTAAATTACATTTCAGCATCTTTTTTATGATCCATGATGACATTCTTGTGGGCTAAAACTTTGCGCGGACCAATCGTAATCCGACCCGTTTTGGGTTTATTTCTCTGTGGCGAACAAAGCACTTAGCGCATTTTAACCCGTTTACCGCCTACCGCCTAAAGGGTTCTTTTTCAAAATACTTGACCAATTTCAAAAGATTCGGACACCAAATAAAACATTGGAAAACAGGGTTCGGAATGAAAAATGACAAAAGTGGATTTTTCATCCCGTCTCCAATTTTAACCGGCAATACGTTGTGCGTCGTTGCACTTTGGTACGGTCGTGTTTAGGCACTCACAGCATCAGTTAATGTAACAGGAAGATTGTGGACTCAGGGTTCTACGAAAAAAATCTGCAGCGACACAAGATGTGATTATCAACAACCATGTATCTCTAAACTTAACCGTTTTTAAAATATTTTTCAGATGTAGAACCCTGCACTAGTGTCAAAACCTCAATGTAATTCTGCCCTTGCCAACCAACTTCTAATACATAAAGATAACTTCAATGTGAAGGGGTCAGGGGAAAAGAGGGCTCTTGGTCACGGATTCATCTTCAGATATTCAGCTGCAAGCTTGTTGGACTTCTGCATCCCATGGTGGATATAATGAATAATAAAAAGAATGTTCTATGTGAGAAAAAGGCTAAAGAGTGCAGTTCACTACCTTCCGGCTCCACCTACTTTTCTCCATCCACCACCGCATCCAAATGTAACTTTTCTGCTCTTGTTCTTAAGCAGACGTTTCAGTAGCCCTCAGCTTCACGGCTGCGATGCAAAAGAGACAGTTTATGCATAAAACCCTGCTACTTAAGCATGCTTTGTAATTTCGAACGGCGTGAACGATGGGCAGAACATCGCAGTAAATGGGAGGCGCTCAGTAGGTCAGCGCTGTCACTGTTGGTGGAGTCACACACGCTCAGACAGCACTTTACCTCAGCCTGAGAACCACTTGAACCCATGCCAAGGCAGTAAGATATGGGCAACAAATGTTGTCGCTGTCCTGACCCACTGCCACCGTCTCCTGTCAAGATTTATCTGATCTTTATAGCACCTCTCACAGTTTATATACTGTAGCCCAAGACAAAACAGCAGCAGAGGAGCTTGCTTGTAGAGCCCAGTAGAGCCGGAGCGAGTTGATGTTGGTGCCATGACAAAACGGCCAGTACATCAGGTGGATCGAATCAATAGATACGTCCTGCTAAACTGCACTTTTTAGGGGGATCCATGAATGAATGGAATATAATATCTCATAGGCTTTGGTTGGTGTTCTCCACATGGAGCGCCATGTTCCTGCAGTGGCCCAAAGCGCACACACTAAGCGCTGGCTTCAGATGCCGTTCGCCTTTTCTACCGTTGCATCGGCTGCTCTGATCCTCCGGCACGCTTGGCACACGGGAGAAGTTTCAGGTGATGGCATCCTCACCGCTAGACGAGGCCAAATTAGATGCACACTGGCCCTTTAACTAGCCAGCAAGTTGAAATGGTGCAACCCGCTTTGGTGAACCAATATTTTTGCGATTAGCGTGAGCTCAAAGGGATTTACAAATAGCTGGTGAAGCCCAATCCTGCGTCTTATAGTAAAAATGGATTTAACATGACTGAACCCTCTTGTGTTTTCATTGCACACACTCTTGCCGGATGCTCGACAAGCCTCCCGACTCCTGCCATTTGACGTAACCCCATTGATCTAGCTGAGATCCAAGCAAATCCAAAGCCCCCTGTCGCAGCTCTGTTACACTGAGTGTCTTTAGTCATAATCTCACCGATCGGCAAACAGCCGCCCATAAGCAGGCAGCATTTTACAGCCCCTACGCCACGCACAACTGTAAATTCATTCCCCTCTTTGCTTTTTGTGGTTTTTTAACTGTCTATCCGGGCCTGTCACATACTTTACCTGCGTTTGCTCCTCCACTCGTCCCCCACAAAAACCTCCACCCTCCGGGGAAGCATCTAACGCCCATGTGTATGCCGGCGCCGTGTACTCGCCTGTTGGAGGTTAGCCCCTGCTGTCAGTATATCAGCCAGGCTGAGACAAAGACAAGGCCGGGGACGGAGGCGAGCAAGGTACTTACACATTAGTGGATAAAAGCCCCGGCTGCTTTTTCCCCCCCTCACACACTGACAGGTCCGCTTTCATCTGCCAAGGTTCAAGGCGAGGACGGAGGTGGTTTATGGCGCTTTGCACTTAAAACAACCACCTCTGTCTTCCAAAGAGGACTCGCCGCCTGCACCCCCTCCGGCTGCCCCCCCCCCCCCCCCCCACCCAGAAAACCTCCCACGGACACTGCTGCCCCCACCCCCCTCTCTTTTTGGGAACTTACCTTTGTTTCCTTTATGCATAATTCTTTTAGGGTGGCTGCTTTCTTCTTTTTGACTTCAGTGCGTCCAGAGAGGCAGTCCCCAGAGCTTTCCTTAGATATAAGGGGCTATGAGGGTTTCTGTGTGTCCACAGCAATGTGATGAGTGTTCTTGTTGTGTGTGCGCGCGTGTGTGTGTGTGTGTAGCGGGTTCTTCTCAACTGTGTGTTTGAAAAGCCTGGATGAATGTGGCTTTGTCCATTTATTTGTGCTTTTTTTCCTTGTTTAAATGCATAAATAGATATTTTTCCTTCTTTTTTTGCCGGAGAGTGTTTTGTCATCCGGGCTTGAAGTCGCACACCGAGTGCTTGTTCATTGTTGTGGAGAGCGCGCACCGTGGGCGTGCGGCTGCAGTTTGCCTGTTCAACAGGGGTGACCGAGAGATAAGCGAGATAGACAGACAGCAGAGGAGGTGAATCGTAATTAACGTTTTTAGTCTCGTTTAGTTGGTGACAGCGCACGATCGATGGCGAGGATCTGCCTCCAATACTAACGGTTGAAAAGACCATTTGAATTTTAGCAGGAATGGGAATCAGGAAGGGGGAATTAATTAAGATATTTATGGCCCCAATTAATTAGGTCACTGAGAAACCTGCTCTAGGTGTAGAGAACGTACAAATATGCATTACCTAAAGATGCGATGCATTACCTAAAACTCTAATTAGGTAGAGAGAGCTCCCTGGAGTTATTGTATCACCTGATCATGTCTATTTACTAGAAATCATGCTACCATACGTAGGCCACAGGTGAAATCCCCGCCCTTGCTGGTTCCACAAAGCATGAAGACAACAATTTAGCTGTATTCAATTATATCAAACTCTAATGAGGAAAAATGTGCTCCCCTGTGCGACAAACAAAAGCACATAATTACCCTCACTTACTGCGGCACAGGCCAATGGAGCCAAGGTAATGTCACAACAGTAGCTCTCCCTGTCAGAATCTGAGAAACACTTTGATTCTGATCCCAAAATGAATTTAAGCACGCAACAAGCTTAAGATTGGCAGCGTCTCTTTTTTTTTCTATTCTTGCTTCGACCGCGCTTCAAAGAAATCCTCTCATTGACAAAATGCCCCATGTGAAACTCGTGCTCAGCTGGCGACGGTAGAATGTTGATATTCGGCCCTGCGTGCTGCAACCCGCCGCCGGCTTGTTAACTAGATGCCCGCGGCTGAGATGGCTCGGCCTCTGAACTCTCAGCTGATCCGTTCCTCTAAGAGACAGAGAGGAACTGGCCCTGATCTTTTTTTAACTACAGGGTACATACTATTTGCTGGTATTCTTCTGATTCAATGACTTGATGTGTACGCACATCCACGGCGTTGTAGCCCCGTCGTCAACATGGAAGCCAGCGAGACACCTGCCACTTGCAATGTGCCAAGGCCGAGGAAGGCGATTGGCTGATTGATGGGAGCCTCAGAGTGAACAGAGGGTGAGGGACGCAGTGACAGGCCTGTGATTGACACAGATGAGGGAAGGAGTAAAGGATAGGAGCGAGCGGCGACTAGAGGACAGGATACTAAAAGAATAGCCAGTTATAGAGAGGGGATAGAAGGGAGATTTAGGGAGATGGCTAGGCCCGAGGCCCAGACAGGTGGTGAGTGGGAGGTGTGGGAAAAGGGAACGCGGAGGAAGGCTGGATCATCGTTTTCTTTTTTAACACCGTTACTGTTGCTCAAAAGGCTTTACTTATTAAAAGAGAGACTGAGATAGAGAGCGAGGAGGCCGAGGACGTTGAGGAGAAGATGAGAGAGACGAAAAGTGCGAAAGTATTCCAGGACGAAGGTCCACACTTAAGTCATGAGTGCTGACAGTCTGTGTCACACACAAGCCACCCCACGCTGCACTGGACAAGAAGAACCCGGAACTATTTAACCCACAGCACACTCATGTTTCAATTAAATACATTTTACAGACCGAGCTGGTTTTTGTTGACAGGAAAGTGTCATTTTAATAGAACATTCCACCTATTTTGACACGGTCGGCTAACTTATTGTGAAGAATATTATTCAATATGTATCACCGGTTTCATTATGTCTTCCGTGGCTGTAAATAACCTTGATGATGTCATATAAGAGCTGAATTTACTCTTCAGTGAAACACTGTTAGCTCTGACAATGCAATGCCAGAGAGCTGCGGTTCCCATTTTTAAATGGTTTTACACATCCTTTATTTTTATGCACACAGTAATATTAAATTATTAAATAGTATATTTGGCAAATAGCCACATTATTGACTTGTCAAGTAGGGTGATGTTGGTGAAATACTACGAAACTCTTTTGTGAAAACAAGCACATTGATTGATTTCTGACATTTTGACATGGCGTAGGATTTCCATTTGAGTCTTGAGTGCATGAGTCAGAGCAGAGGCAGCTTTTACATCACTCAAGGCGACGGTACTGCAAAGTGCATCTACAGGTTGCTCACTTGCGTTGGGATTCTGACTGATCAAAGCACAATATTAATCCAGCTAATTAATCACTCATCAAAGTGATGGCATGTTAGCCGGTCAATTTCTGCACTGCAGTCAAAAAAAGAGAGAGATCCTTCACAGTTGCTCCCATTAATAGCCCCTTAGAGGGTTTTCTCAGTATCTTTTTCCATGTAAGATGATAACTCTGTCGGCGAGAAAAAAACACTTGGGTCATTATGGCGATATGAATGGATGTGTGTTCTAAAAAGCCCTTTTAAAATGTGATTGCTGCTCTGCATTGTCATGCTTCCTACCTGTCTACGCCACACCACTTTTAATTAACGCTGTGCAGTGATTACAGTTTTAACTAAATTATCTTTATCTTTATTCTCAGGGGGTCCAACCGGCCGTTGGAAAACTGACTAAGACGCCAGGCAAGAGGAGTGGGAAACAAACCAACAGAGAGAGGTTTGGTGAGATAGAAGAAGATATAAGCCAACGGGAAGAAAGAAAAATAAAAAAAGGAAAGAGGAGTGACTGACACCTGCCCTCCAGCTCAGTGTGAAGGGCACGGAGTGAGAGAGTGAGGGGCGGGGTATGAAAAGAGGTAAAACAGAGGAGAGAATGAAGACAACCGGAAAACAAGGCCTGCCTCTCAGCAAACCTCGCTCAAATTAGGACATCTCGCCCCAAGACAAGATGATTACAAGAAATCTGCTCCTGTTGGTTTCCCTGTGCCTGTGGGAGGAGCTTCCAGAATCTGCCTCAGCGAGTAAGATCGTACGGAGGAGAGGGGTGGGCGGATCGCACACGCTGAAACTAGGGGATAGCAGAGCTGTGGACCAATGGGACGCAAGCGTTGACGGCAACGCTATGACTTTGGTGACTCTTAGGAACCCGATGAGTCACGAGCAGGCCGCCGACCCCGCCGCCTTTTCTTATTCCAAAATATTGCAGAGTCATGCCGCTCCGTCGGTGGCTAACAAGGAGAGGCAAGCTTTCAAGCCCAAGCGTGAGGTTGACTCAGTCAACAGAAAAGATGTGACTTTGCACATTTTAGACAATACCAAGGAGCTAAACCAGGATGTGAAGAAAGTCAAAAACAGCACCAAGAACCCTGAGACCTCCACCAGAACAGGAAGGCTGGAGAAGACATTCACAATCCGCCATAAACCAGATCTACATACCAATAAAACCAGGTTCAAATCAGGCCTGAGATCCAGGACCAGACCCGATTTGAGTGTCCACACCACAGGTGTGCCGGGAAAAGGCTTCAGCATTGATACAAACCGAAAGCTTAACCTCACAGGCAGCTACGGGGTTCTCAAGCTGCTGTCGAAAGACAACCTAGTTAGGATCGTCAATTCTCAAATGCAGAGCGCTCCCAGCCTGAGCTTTCCAAGCAAGGGCAGCCGGAGCAGGAAGAGAGATTTGATTGACGTTAATCACGGACAGTTAGAGGCTCAGAGAGTGCCGAGACAAGATATAGCTGTCACTCAGCCTCACGCTGGATTGGATAATCAGACAGCATTTCCTTATTTAAGCCCAGTCACCACCCCGGATCTTAATAGAGACCAGGGAGCCGACAATCGTATTAATCCACTTAGTGAAGTGCACCCAGCTTTAAGTACTGGGCAGAGCAACTTGGGGAAGCAGAGATCAGACGGAGGAGATAGCAAGAACAAACACCTCGTCCGCTTACTGTCAACACCTCGCAGCGAGGTTAGTCTCAGCCCCGAGAAAGTGGCAATAATCACCCAAACGGAACCACCATTTCCATCAGCGAGACTTCTCCCGCTGCGCGTTCCCTCCGAAACGGATGATTCTCCGCCGCCTGCGCTGACAGCGCATCCCCCGGGAGTTCGACCGGGGAGCAGAGCCGCAGATCTCCATAGAGACCCATTAACAGAGTCAGCTCACTCTGCTCAAACAGAACTCAGCACAGCTCAGCACCCCGCAGATGAAGACAACCAGCCTGTCAACAGCAGTCACGTCCTGAGGCTCCGCCCCGCTCCCGAGTGGAGCCGCGACGGCAAAGACGCCGGGAGGCAAGTTTCTGCCGATCCGAAAGACGAAAAGGGCCTCGTGTTTGAGGAGGCCGACTCGGAGGCGGAGGAGGCGCCCGACCACGCGGAAGGGACCAGGCCGCGCTCTCGCAGCAGGAGGAGCTGGATCTGGAACCAGTTCTTTGTGATCGAAGAGTACGCCGGGCCTGAACCGGTGCTCATCGGACGGGTGAGGAAAAAGAACAACTTCATTCATCATTCACGAGGGTTGCGAACTCATTTGTGAATATTCAAGACGCTCTTAAAAGTCTCCTACATGGCGCGTTTAATCTCGGGTCTTTCTCTCAGGTACACACATCTCATACGAGAGGTGCTTAGCATAATTCAAGCCCACAGTCACGCCAACCATCGTTTTTTTTGGACCTCTGTGCATTGTTAAAAACCTGCAATTGGAATTGATTTACATTGCTCCAGCGCAATGTGGTGCCTCCCAGGTAGAAGTTAAAACTTTAATGAATCAATGGATTACCGGGGCACAACATAAGCCCCAGATCTCTTCTGCCCAAGGGGCTGGTCATGATGGCGACCAATCTGCACCCACCAATGGAAATTGACATATCCAGGAGAATTAATGGCTTTACCTTTTCCTTCCACCATTGATCCTCGCCCCAAGGTAGAAAGCAAGAGTAGACCAAGCGTTCCCTCATTTCCCTGTAGGTCAGACCTGTCAGCTCTCTTCCCTCACGGTCAGAGGTCTGCAAGGTCCCGCTAATGCTATTCCATTCAGGCTGATTTACGCTTGCTTTGACGGGATTTATCATCTCGTTCTTCCCCAGCACAACACACACAGGGCTCTTGTCCCATTGCTGCGCTCTGTAATTTATTACAACCATTGGCTGGGCCTGTCTCGCCGCCCAGCGCCCTACGCCCTACGCCACACTGCCTCCTCCTTTTAAACGAACTCGGTCCGGACAGAAGGCTGTCTCGGAGCCTTTGCTCTGTAATGGCTGCCCTCCCGGTCCTTGGCATGCGCCAACTGTCTCAGTACCCAGCTGTGGTGGGTGAACTAATTTATAAGCCCGTGCGGCCAGTTTGCTGAGCAAATGAATAATAATGATCCCTGTGTGACTGCTGCAGCCGGCTGGAGGCCACTGCCTTAGAAGTTGGCCGTGGTGTGTGTGTGTGTGTGTGTGTTAGCGCTTCGGCTCAGTGGGGGGTTCCTTGCACTCGATAACGTAAAAGAGGCCCAAATTGCTTCGTACTTTTAGGTTTTAATATTCAGGTGCACAGCAGCCTAGGGTGCGCCATATGATTAGCCAACATCTAATTTGACCGTTTTTGCCTCCGCGCTGTGACTGATGGAGCCGAATGCTCCGAAGCGCCGTTAGAAAGAGCAAGAGCCAACGGTCCAGGTTACAGATGGCAGCGCGTGTAAAGCCATTAGTGCCAATCTGCTGTGTCAAGCAGGTATTCATGCCAGCACATTGTATGGCACTCAAGGAAGGAACATTGCCAGGCCACACACATGCCCACATAATAGTGCTGACACTTGGAATACACCCAGCACGCTATTGTGACTGTCAGTGTGTGTGTGTGTGTGCTCGCGCCGTTTGCCAGAGATGCTCATGATTAGTACCCTACTGTATCAGACAGTGACGGCACACATGCATAATGCTCTTATGGATCTTAATACGCTTATGAATTTTTAATCCCCGCGCTCGGCTGCGGCGCAGCAGCGCTATAGGTAGAGAGATCAATGCAGACCTGCTGCCTCGTTCTATTTCTTTTTTTGTCCCCTATCTGGGACTTGATTGTGCTTCACCGGAGAGAGACCCGCTGCTCAGAGCGAGAAGGGAATCGACTGTACTGGCCAGAGCGGCTCCAACTGCCAGATCCAACACAGTCCAAATTCCAGACCCGATCAGCTGCAGACGCCCTCGCCTGTGACTCACAACGCGCGTCTCCGCCTCGGTCGGTGGTACCGCCTCAGCGCGCACACGACAAGACAGATAAACCCCGTACATCCGAAGGTGTGATTGTGGATTTAATTGTGGATTTCTATTTTAAAGATACGCCCCCCTACCACTGATTCATGGTGGGGGGTTTTTGTTGTTCTGTGATCTCGGGACGGTTCTGTTTGGATCAATCTCAAACTAAGCTGGAAGCAAGAGCCAAAGCTCTAATCTGTGATGTCAATGGGAGACAAAAGGCACTGCTGCTGCTGAAGTGATATTGGCCAACTTTGTGGACAGGGTGACACCACCCAGTATTATTTTTGCCTGGATATATATAAGCACTTTTATTGGAAGAGCTATAAAAAACCAAACAGCCATTATCAAATCCAAAACGAGTCGCAGGCTGTCAGTTTGAGGTTGTTGGAGTGGCCTTTGTAATCTCTTAATACCATCAAGGATGGTTTTGGTTTACTGAAGTCCTTCTTTTTTGGTCCTTATTCAGGTTTGCAAAAGTTGCCAACAAAACAGCATGAGAATATTTTCTATCTCTCTCTGTTTGCCTCTCTTCACACATTCACACACGCTCACACACTCGCAGACAATGCCAGGTTTCTATATTTTCTCACACTGAAGAGTTTCTGCCCCATGATAATTGTGAATTTAATTGATGCCGTCACATGGTCTGTAATGGAGTTTCAAGTGATTGCAGAAGCAATGTGAAAGAAACACAGTTTTTTTTTATCTAGGAGAAAAGGCGCCTCAGCAGAGCCCGGATTAAGAAGAAAAGAAAGGGAAAAAAAACACCACTTTCTGATTAGCTTTTCTTCCTCTCCTCTTGAAATGCAAACTCCCCAAACACCTCGCATGGGGAGGCAACGTGACATATATACAGTAGTCTCTGCCTCTCTGGGAGCAACATCTTCCTCTTGGCCCCGCTTCACCTCTCGTAACAAGTGTGAGCTCCACATAGCAAGTCAGGGAACACGGGATGCAATTCACCAGTGCAACAGGGAACGGACCGGGGGCCATCATCATCATCATTAGCATATCATTAGCATCGGCATAAAACATACATAATTCATAGGTAGTGATATACGCCTGTATTACACAATTAACATTGTTGCGCTCACGTTGCGGCGCGCTGTTGACATTAAGCATGCAGACATGGCGGTGCGTCGGTAATTAGAAGCTCTCACATTCTGACACTCCAAACAATGCCGACCAATTCCCGAGGTATGTCGATACTTAGCTCTCTTATTGTGTTGCATCATTCATTCACAGTCTCTGCTGAAAATTGCGCTGCAAAAAGGCGGTTAAAAGATTGCTCCAGCCCGGAGGCATCTAAAGGCGAATATGACACAGTTATTGACCGCTCCTGCGCGCCCTTTGTGCGGCGCCTCCGGCTGCAACGTGCGCACACGCGATATTGCGAAAGCGCTCGCAGGAAGACGCCGGTGGTGGGATGAAAAGAGGCGAGGAAGTTAAGTGCTGGTGTATGAGACTGGATTTAGTTTTTTCTTTGATGCTCACTCCAGCAAAGCCCCTTTTAGTCATTAGTGGGAAGCAGCTATAGGTACAGTCACGTGCAATGTTGAGGTTAAGTGCCTTTACGTAATGATTTACGTTTCATGTTAAGTTTCAGAGGGAAATATGTGACCTTTTATTCCACATTTATTTCTCAGCTGTGGTTACTGGTTTCAATGATTTTAGTCACAAAACACACCACAGTATTTTGCGTGGTTGATTTAGCTAAAATTGCAATTTGAAATGCTGTGGATGCATTTGTAATACAAATGTCTAATTTCTATTATAGTGTCCTCTAAGGGCTCGCTCGGCATATACTACTTACTCATGATTAATAACCTGTGATGAAGTGGTGTAATTATTTCCTCCATTCTGGTGCAGATCGCTAAAGTTTGAATGAGGTCAGTGTCACAAAGGGGAGCGTAGAGTTTGGGAAGGTTTACCGGCACTTCATGTGCTGTTGAGGTGAATTATGGGAAGCGCTACTCTATGCCTCCCTTATTATGTCTGTCTGAAGCAACTCAACAACTGCTCCCAACTTTCTTAAAGAAAAAAACAAATCATCTTGCAACATTATTTGTTTGACTATTTTAACAACATTTATAAAGTATTTGCAACCGTTGAATTATTGTCAGGCAACATGTGCAATCGCAACCTTATGCCTCAAGTACAAGCTGCACGCAATGCTTTGAATGCATGACCTTTACGGAGCATGTTCACACTGTGGTATTGCTGCTTTTATTTACTACCTCCCCTGAGCCGATTAGAGGCCGACAGAAACACACAACTCGTTAAAAAAATCATTTATTTGTTTCACAATCACATCGCAAAAGACAGAAAGCCTGCTGCAGAGTCACAAACAACTCGAGTCAGATAAAAGGTTCCTTTATGAAACTGGAGAGGGGGTTAGAGTCATGCTCACAAGAAACATTCAAATAACAAGAGGGTGTGATTGGGCCAATGGGAGGGCCGGCAACTGTAAACACACACCTCATGACAAGGAATAATCATTAAAAAAAAAGAAAATCTCATTGGGAGCAGATCTGTGCTTTTCACGTGCTTCCACTCCCTGTAGACATTATTTAGCCTCCGGGTCCGTGCACAGCAGGGGTGACACAGCAATTAGAGAGTGACTACAGTGCTGGAGGAAGGGAGGCGAGGAGGAGATAACGAGACAGAGGAGTGCGAGATTCCCTGGCAGGATGAAAAAGGGATGACGCGCCACCAAAGGGGTGAAAGCGGCGAGAGGGCAGCGAGAGAGGTTGACAAAGAAAGGGGATGCGCGACATTTTAAGGGCAGCGTTAATGCCATGTGGATACACGGGATGGTGGCGGGGGGGGGGGGGGGGATAAAGGGGAGAGTGGTGGAAAGTGTGGAAAGGTTAATAGCTTACAGGGGAGGGGAGGAACGTGTGAGGCAGTTTAAGGGAAAGGAGAGGGAGAGACACAGTGGGGGGGGGAGGAGGAGCAGGAGATCACACACACACGTTTGAGGCGCTGACCTCTCAGCCCCGCGAAGCCCGAGGACACACAGGCAGGAGGGACAAAGAGGCAGCGGGGACACCGGGGCATGGGCGAGGGGACGGGTACACGGAGGGGAAATGCAAAAGAGAGCAGGGGGGGGGGGGAGGAAGAGTGACAGAGTGGAGAAAGCGGTTAAATACCATTTCACTGCGAGTCCCTGTGGAGGCCGCATTCAAATCTGTCTCTCCGTCTGCAGCATCATGTGGAGAAAATAATAGCCGGGATGAGTGAGGGAATAAGGCTACGAGGGGAAAAGGAGAGGGACTATATTGGAGATGCAATCTAAAGGGGAACACAGCCTGTGTTTCTCTTTACTTTTAATCTCTCCTCATCTGGATAGTATCCAACAAATCAGCAAAGTGAACATCTGAATTTAAAGCTTTTCCCAGATGTGTGAGTGGCAGTATTTAAGCTAAGAGCATAGAAAGTATCTAAAACTTAATATGAAACTATTATCATAGTCTTACAATGAATTTGGCGTCTATTGCTTAGTTTTAGAGATTATGGTGACAGAGATGTTATCTTTCACTCCAATAAAATGCATTTGATAAACTGGATCAACGGACCCGATTGCAATCCTCCACCGTGGTCTATTTACAGAAGATTTGCATGTTATGCTGTTCAGCTTGTTTAAAAATCCATAAACAAAGCCGCAATATGTCATCCAAACTACTTCATATTACAAAGTGCTTTAAGTTGTACAAAAATATAACCCGTGTGAGTATGACAGCAAGTTGCGTTCAAAAGATCCTGGGTAATTGCTCGTCAGTCTTGTGTGACGTGTACAGGTTTGGGTGTGCTGTGAAGTTGGTGCGAGCCCTCGGGGGGGGGGGGGGGGGGGGGGGGCAATCAGTGCACACCTCGTGGAGCGCTGGGGGCTCTTCCATTCTTAGTTCATCATAGGATCTTGGTAATACAAGTGATACTGGAGGAATTTTTTTTACACCAGGCCAGAATACATGTGATTTTGTTGAAATTCTCTCCATCTGCTCTGGAATGGTACAGAAATCTCACAACAGGTTATTCTTGCTGATTTTGTTCCCTTTCAAAGGACCCCAGATATGTGCATGTCACACCTACGGCCTGGAGAGTATTCCTCACTCGTATTGGAGAGTCGTGTCAGTCGTGGAACAATGGTGTTGAGCAGGTGTGCAGAAATGTGTAATGGACAACATGTGAAGAAAAGGGGCTGTGCAGCAGCCAATCTCATGTTTATTCATGGCCCAGCATGAGCTCAGTGACCTTGAGCTAATATTTATGCATTGGCCAGGACCCTGCACTCCACTTCTCCCCGTGGCCCTGATGGAGGCTGTGAGTCAGGGAGCAAAGGGCTCCGCGAGAGACGAGGTCAGAGGAGGAGAAGAGGAAAAGCCACGTAGGGAGAGAGAAATGAGCTGTAAGTTGACACGCAGGTAATCATCAAAACTGACCAGTTGATTTTCACGTCTGATTGGAAGGAGCTTAGAAGTACTAAGTGGATGAACTTCAACCGTGTTTTTTTTTTTTTAAACTTGCTTGACATCAAATTATCAAATTAAAGAAATAATGAATATTTGCTTGAATTAGTGTGGAGTGCTCCCACGTTGTCGACATTAGTTCTGCAGTTAATTAGTTTGCTGGGTAGGCCTCTGAGCTTTAGCTTCCTTTGACTGGATTCCAGCAGGCAGCGATGTTGGAAATCTACAACTAAGCAACACAATTTCAATAATGAGGTATTATGTTTATCGGGTTGTCCATCAATCAAGTAGTCCGTCAAAAAAAAACGGTTTTCCACGATATCTGAGTAACACACAATACATGGGAAACATTGTGAGTCGATTGGATTTCAGTGTGTTTGCTTTCGGCCATCACTCAAACAATGTATTTGGCAATTATGAATGGTGTACATATCCCATCCTCATTGAGATATGGCTAGAATCATGGAAATTGTCACGCGATGGTGCGTATCTGGCGGAAAGGATCCACACGCAGAGGGAAGTCACAGAAATGAGGGTTTTAATTATCAACTGAAACAACGAGCCGAGCTCGAAGGCAAAACATAGAACGAAAATGTATCCTCTAAGGGACCAGCTAAGCAAAAGGCAAAACACAAAATAATCCTCCGAACGGGGAAGTCTCCTCCATGAAGAGGGAAGCTCGACAGGAGCCCACGGGATGCAGCTTCCGCGGCGCGACGCTGGAGATCGGGCGGGCAGGACTAGGCTGTGCGTAAGAGACAGCGGGGTCTTGAGGCTGCTGGACAAGGCAAGAACTCGACTTACAATAACAATCCGACAAGACACAAAGGGAACACATGCAAGATATAGACAGGGTGATTAGACATGACGAGACACAGGTGTAACAGCAAACGGGGCGGGCACTGATTGGAATGAGCGGCAGGTGGATGGGAAGACTACGTGAGAAGTGGGTGTGTGCGCTAAGGTGAGACTAATGGGTAAATGAGTGTGTCAGTGAATGTGTATGGCAGAGGGGGAGAAAGAGGGAGAGACCCGGATCCTGACAGTACCCCTCCCTCAACGAGCGCCCCCAGGCGCTTCCGAGGAAGGAGTCTGGCGAGACCGGTAGAAGTCCTCAATGAGCGAGCGGTCCAGGACGTCCCGGGCCGGAATCCACTGCCGCTCCTCAGGACCGTACCCCTCCCAATCCACCAAGAACTGGCGGCCCCGCCCTCGGGGGCGAACATCCAGAAGTTTACGAACCCTATAAATAGAGTCCACCTCGTCAAGAGGTGGGGGGGGGGAAACGGGGCGGGGGGGTGCACGGATGACAGGCTTGAGACACGAAACGTGAAAAACTGGGTGTATCCGACGTAACGAACCGAGCAGCTTTAATTTGACGGTTACCGGGTTGAAAACCTTAACGATGGAAAAGGGGCCGACAAAGCGAGACATGAGTTTACGTGAGCCTTCGCGTGTGGGCAGATTGCGAGTGGAGAGCCACACCTTCTGCCCACAAACGTATCTGGGTGCCTTTACACGGCGGCGGTTGGCAGTCTTACAAGTGCGCGTTCTGGTGCGACATAAAGCGGATCTCACTCTCCTCCAAGTGCGCTTGCATCTCTGAATAAAAGCTTGAACGGAGGGGACAGAGGTCTCCGACTCCTGTGACGAAAAGAGTGGAGGCTGATAGCCGAGGCAACTCTCAAAAGGAGACAGACCGGTTGCGGAGGAGGGTAAAGAATTATGGGCGAACTCGGCCCAGGAAATCTGATCTACCCAGGACGCCGGCGTCTGAGCGATCAAACTGCGTAGCATGCGCCCAAGAATCTGGTTGGTCCGCTCGGCTTGCCCATTGGTCTGCGGGTGGAATCCTGACGACAGACTGGGGGAAGCCCCAATCAGTCGACAGAACTCCCTCCAAAACAGAGAGGCAAATTGGGGACCTCTGTCAGACACAATGTCCACGGGAAGACCGTGAATCTTAAACACATGATCGACCATAACCTGCGCGGTCTCACGGGCGGACGGCAATTTGGGAAGTGGAATAAAGTGCGCCGCCTTAGAAAAACGATCGACAACCGTCAGGATTACTGTGTTGCCGGCGGATGGAGGGAGACCGGTAACGAAGTCTAACGCGATGTGTGACCACGGGCGCGATGGGATGGGAAGGGGTCTGAGGAGACCCGCCGGCGGAGCGTTGCTTGACTTAGTTTGCGCGCAGACAGGGCAAGAGGCAACGAAGCTACGTATGTCACGCTCTCTGGTGGGCCACCAGAATCTTTGACGGATCGCGGCTAACGTGCCCTTCACGCCGGGGTGCGCGAATAGTTTAGAGGCATGGCCCCACTCGAGTACGGACTTTCGCGCGCTCTCGGGAACGAACAACCTCCCCTCGGGGGCAGTAGGAGGTCTGATGGCGTGCGCAAGGGCCCTCTTAACAGTCTGTTCAACTCCCCAGACAACCGCTCCAACCACACAATGTTGGGGAACAATTCCCTCCTGGGTTGAGGCATCCTCCGTGGAGCCGAACTGACGGGAGAGGGCATCAGGCTTAACATTCTTTGAACCTGGTCTAAACGAGATGGAGAAGTCGAAGCGGCCAAAAAATAAAGCCCAGCGGGCCTGCCGCGCGTTGAGTCTTTTAGCGGAGCGAATGTATTCGAGGTTCCGGTGGTCGGTCCAAACGATGAATGGCACACTGGCCCCCTCTAGCCAATGCCGCCACTCCCCCAGCGCCAACCGGATAGCCAATAGCTCCCGGTTGCCGACGTCATAGTTTCGCTCCGCGGGTGAGAGCCGGTGCGAAAAAAAGGCGCACGGGTGGATCTTATTGTCATGGGCGGAGCGTTGCGACAAAATAGCCCCAACCCCTACGTCAGAGGCGTCGACCTCAACAATAAATTGTCTTGCGGGGTCCGGGGTGACTAAAATGGGCGCGGAGGTGAATAAACTTTTCAGACGACTGAAGGCCTCTTGTGCCGGTTCTGACCAATAAAACCTCGACTTGGTCGACGTGAGTGCGGACAGGGGGGCAGCCACCTGACTAAAATTGCGAATGAATCGCCTGTAGAAATTTGCGAATCCTAAAAACCGCTGGAGAGCAACGCGAGACTCCGGGGCTGGCCAATTGAGGACCGCCCGTACCTTCTGGGGGTCCATGCTGATTCCCCCAGCGGAGATCACAGACCCAAGGAACGTAACCGAATGCGCGTGAAAGACACATTTCTCAGACTTAACAAAAAGGCGGTTCTCGAGCAGGCGTTGTAAGACCCGACGGACGTGTTGGACGTGTAACTCGAGAGAGGGTGAGAAGATTAGAATGTCGTCCAGATAAACAAATACGAAGATGTTTAACATGTCGCGCAGGACGTCATTTACCAGTGCCTGAAACACCGCGGGGGCGTTGGCCAATCCGAAGGGAAGGACCCGGTATTCAAAGTGACCAATATGGGTATTGAACGCGGTCTTCCACTCATCCCCCTGTTTGATACGAACTAAATGGTACGCATTACGCAGATCCAACTTCGTGAAGAATCTAGCGCCCTGTAGGATCTCGAACCCTGACGACATAAGGGGCAAGGGATAGCGATTCTTGACCGTTATGTCGTTTAACCCTCGATAATCAATACAAGGACGCAACGACCCGTCCTTCTTTTCCACGAAGAAGAACCCCGCACCGGCAGGAGAAGAGGATGGAACAATAATTCCAGCCTCCAGCGACTCTGAGAGATATTTCTCTAACGCTTCTCGTTCGGGTGACGAGAGGGAGTATAGTCTACCGCGGGGGGGCGTGGTGCCAGGGAGGAGGTCAATGCTACAGTCGTAAGGGCGGTGAGGGGGCAGGGAGACGGCCCGGGAGCGGCTGAAAACCGCCCGCACGTCGTGGTACTCCTCCGGTACGCCAGTCAGATCACCGGGCTCCTCCTGAAAAACAGAGACAGGGGACACGGCAGGGATAGCAGACACTAAACAGTTACCATGACACGAAAGACTCCAAGACAAAATAGTACTCCTGACCCAGTTAATATGGGGATTATGCTGGACAAGCCAGGGGTGCCCTAAGACAATGGGGGAATAAGGGGAACAAAAAATGAAAAAAGAAATAGTCTCTTGGTGGTTCCCGGAGACGGTCAGACTCACCGGACTGGTGACCTGATGGACCTCAGCTAGAGTTTCACCATCCAGGGAAAATATGGTGGTGCGTTTTTCTAAATCCACCAGGGGAATGTTGTGTTCCCGAGCCCATCTCTCGTCTAGGAAGTTTCCCTCCGCCCCCGAGTCAACCAGCGCCGGACAGGAGGCAGATGAGCCGGCCCACCTTAGAACGGCGGGGAGAGTGGTGCGGGATCTGGATGAGGATGAAGACACCGCCGCGCTCGCCAGTACTCCTCTGTCTACTGGCGAGCTCTGTCTTTTACCGGACAGGAGGCGGCGAAGTGGCCCGCCGCACCGCAGTAGAGGCACAGTCTGTTCGAGAGGCGGCGTTGTTTCTCCTCCGGCCGGAGGCGAATGCCACCCAGCTGCATGGGCTCAGGTTCGGGGGCAAAAGGGGGAAATAACTCTCGAGGTGTCGGGGTAGCGGTGCGGGCTCGTCGCCGTTGTTGAAAGCACCGATCGAGGCGGATTGCCAGCTCGATCAGCGTGTCGAGCTCGGCTGGTGACCCACGAGCGTAAATCTCCTCCTTGAGTTCTATGTTCAACCCCTCTAAAAAGCGGGCCACCAAGGCGGGTTCGTTCCATTCGCTGGTGGTGGAAAGAGTTCGGAACTCTATAGCGAAGTCGGCAACGGACCTCTTTCCCTGACAAATGGTGGTCAAGAGACGCGATGCTTCGCGTCCAAAGACTGACTGGTCAAATACTTTTATCATCTCCTCCTTGAAGAGGAGGAAGCGTCCGCAGCAGGGATCTCCAGCCTGCCAAACTGAGGTTCCCCATTCACGGGCGCGCCCGGTTAGTAGGGAAATCACATAAGCGATGCGGGCTCGGTCTTCAGCATAGGTCCGAGGCTGCAGAGAGAAGGCCACCTCACACTGCGTCAGGAATGCCCTGCATTCCGCCGGCTCCCCAGCGTAACACGGGGGGTTATTGATGCGAGGCTCAGGAGACGACGAGTGAGAGAGTGAAAATGAAGACTCGGAATGGGTCTGGGTCAGGCGCATAGATAGGTCGTTCACCTGAGCGGCCAGACTCTCAACGGCCTGCCTGGCTGCCGACAATTCTTCTTGGTGTCGACCCAGCATCGCTCCCTGGAACTCTACGGCTGTGGCAATGGATTCCTCCCTTGCTGGATCCATAGCGTGTGGTCGGATTGTTCTGTCACGCGATGGTGCGTATCTGGCGGAAAGGATCCACACGCAGAGGGAAGTCACAGAAATGAGGGTTTTAATTATCAACTGAAACAACGAGCCGAGCTCGAAGGCAAAACATAGAACGAAAATGTATCCTCTAAGGGACCAGCTAAGCAAAAGGCAAAACACAAAATAATCCTCCGAACGGGGAAGTCTCCTCCATGAAGAGGGAAGCTCGACAGGAGCCCACGGGATGCAGCTTCCGCGGCGCGACGCTGGAGATCGGGCGGGCAGGACTAGGCTGTGCGTAAGAGACAGCGGGGTCTTGAGGCTGCTGGACAAGGCAAGAACTCGACTTACAATAACAATCCGACAAGACACAAAGGGAACACATGCAAGATATAGACAGGGTGATTAGACATGACGAGACACAGGTGTAACAGCAAACGGGGCGGGCACTGATTGGAATGAGCGGCAGGTGGATGGGAAGACTACGTGAGAAGTGGGTGTGTGCGCTAAGGTGAGACTAATGGGTAAATGAGTGTGTCAGTGAATGTGTATGGCAGAGGGGGAGAGAGAGGGAGAGACCCGGATCCTGACAGAAATAGAATTATTCAGGGGGAACGCAGGGAAACGTCATCCCTCGTAAAACTGAATGTACGAAACATACTTGGGTTGCCATGTTTGTTGAATTACTTAAATCACGTAGTGTTTCTGGTCACGTGGCAGATGTAAATCCATTATTCACTGTCTTTCAGTGGGGTTTTTGTTCTCTGCTAAACGCTCCCCTCTGTTCTCCTGCTCGTCCGTCTGTCTGCTGTTAGCTGCTGGCCCGCCAGCGTTCAGTGGGTTTATGAGAGCTTTCTAGTTGAAAACAGCTGCTTGCTGAGGCAGAAAAAAAATGATAAAAGCTATTAGAGTGAACCAAACAGTAACACCGTGAAATCAAAGTAATGAGCGGAAATTGCGCCGTAGACGGAGGTATTTCATTCATTGTAAGCATAAAATATTAGAGTTGTAATAAGCTATTTTATGAAAGCAACAGTGTTTTACGCCCTTGAACCCTCTTCGGTGGATCCTGTTAGTTTTGGCCAACAGCTGGTGTGGGCGGTAGATGCCACACGGAGAGGGACGGGGCTCAGCACCGGATCGGAGGAGGAGGTGCACGCGGCCCGGGCCGGGTCAGGAGAAGAGAGCAGGGCTCATGGGCGCATAGGTGATAGGTGACCCTGATGGGAGAAAAGGAGGTAACAGGGGTGAGGAAGAAAAGGGAGGGAGATAGGAGCAGAAGAGCAGGAGGAGGGAATCTTCTCTTCAGCTTGCTGACAGACGCAGCCACACAGGTTAATATTTAAATGCATCCTGTGAGGAAAGCACACAAGTGCTGAGATAATTAAACTATGGTGACACACAGTATTAATAAAGCATAAAGTATAAATACATTTTACAACAGTAAAACGATGGATGTTCTTTATTTTTCAAATGATATTTCACAAAGTATTACAAGATTGCATATTTTATCCGGTAAGAACCGGTCTTAAACAACCTGTATCTTTTTAACAACAATCTTACCTGCTTTTTGAAAAAAAAACTCACCAATAACACAATTATTTAAAAAAAAACTCTTTGTCCACACACACGCACACACACAGAGACTGTCGTCTCCCGATGGTAAAAGCCATTCCTCTTGGCAGTGGCACGCGGTGGCATATATGTGGGCGATTTGCCCTTTGAATGTACAGCAGTGAGTTAAGCCTCCAGTGGCCTTTTCCAAGCTCGTCTCTTTTGGCTAAAAATATGATGTGAAGTATACACCACCGGAGTGGAGCACTGAGGCAATAAAACACAAACAATTGCACGGACAGGCCACTACAAACACTCACACACACACACACACACACACACACACACACACACACACACACACACACACACATACACACTCCCTCTAATACATCAGCTGATTATGATAATCAAAAGCAGGATTTGCATACTCTGGGGATAAAAGCACAGTTTTGTCCCTGAATAATGTATTGCGGAGGAAGGGAATAGGGGCGAGATGCATTCAACAGCTCATGGTATAAAAGGAAAAGTCGAATAATAATGAATTAGGAATGTTCTATTGGGAGGTGAATGTGTGACAGAGAGGGACTTAGCAGTCCGTGTGTGTGTTGAAGCGAAGGCCGCACAGCGCGCCCTCCAGAGACAGACTGAATTAGATCAAAGGGGAGGGGGGGACAGGGCAACATGTCCACGCCGCAACTGAATTAAAGAGGCAATCATCAGCGCTAACCAAACTTCAATGCGGATCAATGGCGGATCAATGCTAAACAATTAGCTTGCAGCTCGTCACGACATATTCAAACCGCCTCTGGCTGTAAGACAAGCAGACAGGGAGCGACAGGAGACTGTTTTCAATTCCGCCTGACATTTTACTGTGAGTGCGGAACAAAAGGAACCACCATCCCCCCAACCCCCTCATTAACCCCCCCCCCCCCAACACACACACACACACACACACTCTGGCTGCGAGAATGGGTTTGATTGAAAGTTCAGACGGGATTGTAAACTGGTCCCAGTGCAAAGGTCTGGCTGCTGAAGTCACATCACAAGTGCTCCTCAGACGCCGGCTGCTTTGTGCTGTTTCTGGGGAGCGGCTCCTGCATGACTGGCAGGCGTTTCTGTCTGCATCGATCAGAGGTGAGACGCAAGCAGTCCAAGTGGAGCGAGCGTGTTTGCATGTGTCACACCTGTGAAGAACACTTTTTGCATTCTTTTTACGGATTAGGTTGGATGTGGTTGTAGTGGTTCGTGTGATTGAGGGTTCCACATGAAGACAATTATCTTTGTTGGAATTGTGGTGAATTTTACTTGAAGGAGCTGTCGGGTCCCTTTTCATGGTGTAAGCATCATTTCGGTGTTATGGTTTCCTAGGTGTGTAAATAAAGATGATTATGTATTACAACAGGTTTTTTTTAAATATACTGCTTATTGCGTTGGAAAATTGTGTGCATCAAGAGCAGTTGGTATCATTTGGAGCAGACACAGTGAGGGGTGGATGTGCCACAAAATTCATTCAGCTTATGCAGGCAACACCTAAACCTGCAGAAATCCGCCACAGACAAAATGTGTAATTCTCAAAATTATCATCCATTGCGCTTCTGTGGTATTTAGATTTCTTCAAATTAGGTAAAATGGCGCAAAATCGATTTTGTTTCCATTCAAATGAGCCTCATTGCAAAAATCGTCAAATTCACCATTTTCAATATGGGTTTGTAATTTCTGAATGATTTACTAACCAAATATACAAAATAACCAAGTATTCTGTTGTTTCAATGAATCAATTAAATTGATTATTAGCAATGATAAGTAATGAATGCAACATTCTGTTGTTGAATGAAGTGTTTGCACACTTGCATAGACTGACTCTGATAAAAAAAGTAATCCCTCTCAATCCTCCTTTTTGACCTAACCGGTGTGAGTACCTGCAGACGTTTCTAAGTGTCTGCCTTTGTGCAAAGCGAGGGCAGGCACATTTGCATGAGAGGATGCTCCAAAGGTGGCAGAGAATTGCTAAAACGACGCATATACAGTGAGAGGCGAGATAAAAAAGATAACAAACAAGGATTTATTTCACTGTGCATACTTCAGTGTAATTAATTGACTGATTCTTTAGTTCGAGATGAAAGCAAACCGATCACTGTAGGTCTGTATTTGTATCAGGACTGAAGCTAAAATGTGCCCGGCGACAGAAAAGGGCTTATTTTTAGCTCTAACAGTTTAAAACAGTTATTTTTAAAACTTGTGAATAACTGCAAACACATAAAACCTTGAGCATACAGCCAAAACTCAAAATATTGAAATGAACCTTAAGTTCTGTTTCTTTTATTAATTATTTATTAATATTAGCATTCGGTACTTAAATTATGTTATTGTCACTTTAACACAGTTCTTTTGAAAATCTGAGGCTCATTGGCCCGGAATAAACATACAGACAGGCCATGGGTCACACTAATCAGTGTTGGCTTGGGAGGGGCGTCATCACGCATCTCAACCAATGACAGCATTTAGGGGGCGGTCCTAAGATGCTGCTGCACTTGGATTATATATTTAATTTGATTAAATTTATTTTTTATGTTGAAATTCCCAAGAAATATTTGAACTGCCACTGTGTAAAGGGAAAAAGCACCTTATTTGTGTTTGCACAAATGAAGTATTTATCGCATTTTACAAAAATGTATGTGATTAATCTTAATTAAAAAATTATTGGATCCCCTTCATTAATTAACGCGTAAAAGCTCAGCATTGTTCCCAAAACCAATGATTTTCTAAATCTAACTGCTGTAGTTACTACCACCTTTGAATTTGAAAGCCTTCTATACACAGTGTTTTGTGGTTGGGTATGTGTGTTGTGCCTCTCTCTCTCTCTCTCTCTCTCTCTCTCTCTCTCTCTCTCTCCCTCTCTCTCTCTCTCCCTCTCTCTCCTCCTGTGGCCCAGATGGGGATCTACTGCTTCTCCAGATGGGAGAGAGAGAAAGAGAGCGAAGACATCTGATAATGGCCGAGCTGATCACAGCCGGCCCACAGAGTTGTTGACTTTAATTACTAGTCGCTGTGTAGATGTTGGCCTCGGCTTTGCGCTGTGCTCTAATAACGGCCCCCACTCTTCCTGGCCTGCTCTCAACTCTTTCTTATCTCTCCAGGTTAGGCACACCCACACACGCACACACACACACACACACGCACACTCGCACACACAGATTGTTACTCACGCCTTGGCTCCTTGTTCACTGTGCAATGAGTGTGCCAAGTGGAAGTCCAGTCAGGGCAGGAGGAGACTCAGAGTCACTACACCTCTTTTTTTAATCCTATAGTGACCACACACACACACACACACACACACACACACACACACACACACACACACACATACAACTAATGATATCTCAGTGGTGGTTAGGCTGGCCACGAGGCACGGTGCCATTTCAAACGGCCTCTCTAAACTCCTACGGGCCCTGCCCCAAATTACATTTTTGCTGCCGTTTCCCGTGATCTGCCCTGTTTTTCCTCAGACGCCTCTCTGAATTGGTGGGCCTGCTCCAAATCGATTGGCTGACCGCCCCCCCCCCTCCCCTCCCCTCCACCCTGCTTCACACATCTTGGCAGATGTGAAAGAGCTGGCTCGGTTCAGGCCCGCGGCGATACGACCGCCTCACCTTCTAGTGGAATTTGCCGGGCCGGCGGGCTCGGTGTTGCCCTACAGGCCTGCGGTTGCAACACACAGGATGAATAGCTTCCCCTACCCCTTTTTCAGAGGAGGTTGGGTGATATTTTGGCACCTGCCCGCGTGCCCTTGCAGGTCCTACCTGACGCGTTCGGGTAATTGAGCCCCGCTGCCAATCGCCACCCCGGCTGCGCCGCTGCTGCACCCTGGTCGGCGTTTCACGTGAGCTGCCAGGCGGGTTTTCAACCGTTCAGTCATTTTTCCTGCCACTGGCCAGCCCCACACAAGCCACACACACACACACACACACACAATGTGTGGATTTGTGGGGGAGGACATCCACATTCATTAGGCTAATGCACAGCTGTGGAAGAAAAAACATTTTCTTCGTGTTTTTATGATTTATTGTGTGGCAGAAATGTGAAATTGTGTATATGGGGTATTAGTTATTTAAATGATGAGGTTGGCAGAGAGAACTTTTCCTCCTCGCTTCATGATTTATGGTTATTGCAAAAATGTGAAATTGAGTATATGAGTATAAGCATATTACCTTATGATAATATAAGTAATTGAAGAGATTTAGGAGTCTGTGGAGGTTGGTTGTTGCATACACTACTGGCGCCTGAGAAAATGGAAATGGCTTATCATGCTGAAATCACTCTCCAAGCAAACGTGACACATCGGTAAATTTGGCTTTTGTGGCCAGTGGCTTCCTATTGTTTGGCTCTTGATATATTTGATGGCATATCAACGGGATATGAAACGCGGGAGTTATGAGGTGTGATATTATTCAAGTTAAAGATGTGAAATATGGCGACATCCAGTTGTTGCTGGTGTATAATATTGTTTAGGTATTCTTGCACACCTACTGCTGCTAAGAGATATTCAGAAAGCCCTGCCACTTCTGCCGCTGCACAGCATCCGCATTCATCCATTCTGGTTAAGTGCGTTTTTCCTTATTATACTTTCCTATTAATCTTGGAGGAGCAGATAAGGGTGAAGGGTCAGCCTTAAATGGATTTGGTTTCCTTCGGCTGGGTTTGCCTGCTTCAAAATGACTCCGAGCGGTGCTTTCAATCAGCGGCACCACCGCTGACTGTGGTAATGATGGCCGGGGCTTCATTAGGAAGCTCGTTAAGTCCCCTCGTTAAGCTGCAGACCCGTTAAGACTTTGATTGTGAACGGCTCTTCGTTAAAAAGAGCGAGGAAACCGGGCTCCCATGGTGGTCCTGACCGGCTGGGTGTTTTGGTCAATTGGCCCCAGTTGCTCCACCCATGGAGGATGAGAGTCTAGGCTCAAATTGAGTACTTTTCACTGAACTTGTGTGATTCTGTCTGCAACAATAGACAATTTGATACAGTAACAAAATAATGTGAAATCATAAAGGCGTCTATAAACAAACCAACAGGGCGGGCAAAGATGATTATGATGGTATAACATGACTTAATATCTTAACTGCATGTTGCCAAGACTCTATTGGCCCATTATCTGCTGTGCAGCACTTTCAGGCACAAATAGTTCTTCTTACTCTGCACTGATTGTTCACAATTTCCTTGAGTCACTTACAAATATAGTAAAACTACAGCACAGAGCAGTTTGCAGGAACCTCACACCACTGCTTCTGCTTCTGCAGTGTTGTACCGGAGCTGCCATGCGGAGGTCATTTGTTTAGTTGACTATGAATGGTGCTCTAGTGTTTGTGGGCAGGCAAATAGTGGGAGAGGTGACCATATGACTGAAATCCCCTTTGACATGCAAAGGAATAAGCCATTGTTATAAGTTATAACTGTGGTTTTCCTTCCAGCACATGAAGAAAAACATAATGACAAGAGTGTTTCAACTGCATGAATTGTATATGGGGAAAAAAGGTGCAGAATTAATCTGAGAAGCTGCTGCTGCATCACGAGTCCATAGTAAGAACATTTTGAAATCATTCGCTGTTCCAAACCGGTGTCTAGGAGTCCGTAGACTGGACAAAGACCCAATACAAAAATGTAAAGGGAAAATGTTCAAAGCACCTCTGCATCAAAATTCGGTCCACTCTGGCCGTGTCCTCAGTGTGTTTTACCTCAGGAGATCTCGCATTCTACCGTCTGAACAAAGCTCATGGCCTCAGCAGAGTTGAGCAATACATTGGCATTGTTGCTAGCTACATTTTGGTAAAAAGACTGAGGCTGGCTTTTTTTCGGTTTAAGACGTTCCTGTGGACTTTTGGATTCTTTTCTTTGACGATATTTAATGCCGCTGGCTCCGACACACTGTGACAAGCTTCCGCGGCACATTTTGAATTTTGGTTGTCAGGTGACTTTATCACCTTAACGCATAGTCACTTTAGCTATGGCCTTGGGCTAGCTTCAGAAACAAAGCTAGCATAAACATGCTAAAGCTAGTCAAAGCTAACCCCCCAGTAAAGTTAAGAACGTAACCATAGAACAACATAAGGCTAGGTGCATACTGCTCCCACAACATCCTCCACGGGGGAGGGAGGGCTTTCAGATCCCCTAATCTGCGCTGCCATTTAAATCAAGGGGTAATTTGCAAGTGAAGCCTTGTGTGACTTCTGACTTTGTGCCAACATTGTTTCAGACACTTTCTCCGACCTTCCGACAGTCTGAACTTATGATTTGCTTTCCTCGCAATAAACTACTTTTGTCAACAGCCCAATTCATCGTTTACCCCCCGGGAAGCTGGCGTATCCGTACTATTCTCAACCCAGCCCCCCACCCCATTTTGAAAAATGACGATCCTCAAAGTAAATTAAAATTTCGATTCACTATCCATTCTCATTTCACTTTAGCAGATGTGCTTAGCTGTTGCCATGCAACAATGCTCGCATGAGCTAACCCACCCATCCATCTCTTGCTCTTCTCTCATCTAAAGTCACAATGTCACACTTTCTTGCGAGTGGCGGCTAATTTAGCACTTTCTCCTTCTTTTTTTTTCTTCCCCCCCCCAGCCACAATTGCTATTCGATTCACGTAGGTGCGGGGTAATGAAATTGAATCTTGATGTGCTGGGCGCATCCCGCTGGCGTATCTCTCTGGTCGGGGACGCAGGACATTGTGGAGCCTTCCCCGATATTGCCTCTCCCTGCATGAGAGGACGCTGGTCGCTCGGCTGCCTCTACCATCCCGCCAGGCGCTGATCCAATAAAGCACCAACACAAGGCTGTGATCGATACAGCATGTCCCACTCCCATGCAGGCCTCTTGTATCTCTCATACACACCTATTAGTCAGGGAATAATTGATTGGGTCGCTGTTCATTATTCCTTTGATTTGGTGCTTTCATTAAATAGCTGGGGCCCTGCATGTGCACGGACTAGTAAGCTCTTGCCGTCCACAGCTGCCTGGGAAGTGAATAGAGGCTTTAAGAGCCATTGGCGGTGTATGTGTTCACAATGTCATTGGTGATCAAGGAGTTGGTTCATAACTGCTCATACTGCAGGAAAGAAGAGACACAGCACATAAGGAGGAAAGTGTGAGTGAGTGAGAGACAGAGAAAGAAAGAGAGAGAGAGGGAGGGATGTGCCTGTTTCTTTTGTCTCGCTCTGTTTAAATGCATTATATCCGCGAGGCACGCTGAGGATAATCTACTTGTTTAGTCTTCTTGAATGCCTGTCCCGAAAAAACAAACTTCATCTTTAACTGGTGTTTATTATCGTCTTTCTCCTCCACCCTTTGTGCCCATTACCTGTCGCATGTTTCCACTTCCTGTTTTACCCTGTTTTTTCCCTCATTATCCCCTCTGCCCTAGCTGCACACCGACATGGACCGGAACGATGGACGCACTAAATACGTCCTGCGAGGAGAGGGGGCCGGCTCGGTTTTCGTGATAGACGAGAAGACCGGTAACATACACGTCACCAAGCCACTGGACCGGGAGGAGAAGGACGAGTACCGTCTCATCGCCACGGCCACCAACCGGCAGACGGACCGCGCCCTGGAGCCCTCCTCGCAGTTCTTAATCCGGGTGCAAGACATCAACGACAACCCGCCTATCTTTGACGAAGGCCCCTACAGTGCCATCGTGCCTGAGATGGCAAATATAGGTACTGCAAGTCGGGTCGGAAGTGTGGGAGGGAGGCTAGCAAGTTGAATTGCAATGGCCCTTTTCTTTTATGATGCTTCTCCCCTTTCAGCCAAATAAAATAAGCCCCCGGTAGGCTCACCAGTAGTGATGGGCAGACAAACACAGCATTGGTTCGTTCAAATTGATGCGTGTAGATGTATGAAACCTTTATTTAATCGTTTTTGCTTAATATGGGCTCACAGTGACACACATGACGCTTAAGGTGTCTCAGACAAGGCGGTTGCAAACAACTGGCTGAAAAAAACATCATCCCCACAGCACTCTATTCAAAAATCCTAATCATTAATCTCTGAAATATTTAATAATCATTATACGTCTAATGTACTCACTTTGGTCCTCCATAACAGAGACCACAATACAGTTTCAGATCTTTTTTTATAATTACTTCCCTGAATTGAATTTTTGTACATGAACAGATTTTGTCTACAAGCAAAGCTGCCCGAAGGTATTCCCTAACACGATCACCTGAACTTTCTGCTGTGATCCCACTCGCTCAGTCCACCTCAGAAACACAATTTGTTGCATTACATAAATAAATTGCCATCGCAACACCATCTGCCGCGCAGACAGTACAGAGTAGTTGAATTTTTCATTCAAGACAGTAACGTGATTCCGCTTAATCTTTCGACCAGAAGACAACACGAGCGCCGGCCATTATTGGAGTCCGGTAAGCTTGCGCGAAGCCGAACATAAGGTAACGGATCCAAAGTTGTCCTTCGCGTACATTTCTTTAGCTCATATCTCTCTGTCCGTCCTGCGCTGTGATTGAGTAATTAGATCAAAAACCTAGAGAAGATCTTTTTAATGGCAGGGATAAGAACTTACCGTGATTGAGCGGGTTTTTGAAGTCCCATTCTGTTCACATACTAAGCCTGCAGGCCTTTTATCGGTTTGCCGTTTAATCAAATAAAGCACCACTACTGTCGAGCTCCCAAATGACGAATGTCTCCCTTGACCACGGCTAGACAGCACGCTTTATTATTTCTATCCCATTCCTCTCATTTCTATTCAACAGCTTTGAATAAGCCGTTGGTAAAGCCTGCGTACATGAACTTCCCTCACTCTGAGAAAAGTGCAGAACACAAGTTATTGACTGCTGAGCTGCAGCAATCAGTTACTCGTCGTTGGAAACGTTCCTTACTCGTGTTAGATGAGTTGTTGTTATAAAAAGCTCTTTGAACGTGACATGGGGTAATATATGTAAATACGAGGTTTTGACACCTTACTGACACATTACTGACTGTGTGTATTAACATTTGGTCCACAGCCTTTTTAGCCTAAAGATGAACACTCCTCCAAAGTTATTGGTTTCTAATTATCACTGCCATTTACCATTTCTGGCAAATCTACATTAAATATACTTATTCACTGCATCAGTTGAAAACATTGCAATCATCGAATAAGATCATTCAATTAGGACATCTCTAGCTCGTACATAAATACAACCCTTTCTGGCAGTAAAAACTGTGAGAAATTTTTTGTTTTCCTGCGGCTATCACACTAACAAACAGAGCCAGAAGGCTATTTACGCCTCAGGGCCAATTTAGAGTCCTGAATCAACCAGGTCTTTGTCAGGAGAATCCAAAGATAAAACCCACACCGACTTTCAGAGAGAATATTCTAACTCCAGCTTCTCCAGATGTTGTTGTATCTCTATGTGGAAATGCACTTATTGTAAGTCGCTTTGGATAAAAGCATCAGCTAAATGACATGTAATGTAATGTTGACTCACCGAATTTATCACGGAATTACTGTCTGTAAATAACCAACCTGCTAGTAGCCATTGGTTTGATCAATAGGTCCAGCAGCCTCCCACTCAAGCTAGAACCCATACTCAACCCAACGCTGGTAACGTGCCCGTCACCAGCACCTTTTGTCATTTAACAGTGAACACATGCCTCAAATGTCAATGTCACAGCCTCCAACAACCCGCTACAAAAGACATTTTCTCTTCTAGTGTGACAGCGAGTTCCTTTGCCCCAGGAGGCAGCGTCGTCATGTCGACGACGCGGTTCTGGTCTTGTCTATATCTAAGAGCCATATGGTTCTTCTATTATAACTTTTTTTAAGGCAGGGGAACAAATCCACGTTGGACTATTTCACCCTTTGTAGTTAAAAATATTCAGTTGAAGAAAGTTTTCAGTGATTTTAATGCGTCAAATAAATACATGGACATAAATAACATACATATAACATAAATGGAAGGATATGTTATGATGTTGAACAAGCGGTATGTTATTAAGCTGTTTTTAGATTAGATTCCTCACTGAACTCTCTGGTTGTTTATCACACGCACATACGGATTCAAGAGAGCATCAAGTATGTTTTAGATAAGAAGAAGTAAAAAACATTAACCTGCTGAGGGTGGAATGAATAAGCGAAGCATATGTCAAAGTAGTAATTTGCCCCTTTCAGATTGTAACATATAGATGTTTCTAAAGGGCCCACAGTGCAGGTACAAGCTAAAAGTGGCACAAAGTGAGGGGTGTCCGTGCTTTCTCTAAATGTAGGCCACATGCTTTACCTCAAATTAACAATCCCGTCCCTCATACTTCTTAAGAAGAAGTGTAAATTCATCATAAAAGCAAATGCAAATGACAAAAGTGATGTCATCAGAGAGTTTTATTTGAGCTCTCAAATGTCGGGAGCAGGCGGGTCGGCTGGCGCTGCTCAATTTTATTACTCTTTTGGCATGAAATTGCATCTCTGTTTCCGCCTGCTCGGACCAGACTGAGAAACTTTTATGGCCGGAGTCGGCAAGACACACACACACACACACACACACAGACACACACACAGACATGGACCTCTTCAAACCGCCCCTAATCAAAATCGCATGCGGATAGAATTTAAATGCAATGCAGGCGGATTCGGTAATGGGTTGGATTAATGAGTCACTTTTAATAACACTGTCACCAGAGCTGTTAGTTAGATCTACGAGCTATTTTGCCTTTTGTTGATTAAATACCTGTAGATATGATGCAGCGCATGCTTTCCTTCTGTAGTCTCCAATTCCAACATGTGGAGCAATGCACAGGCTGAGCGGTTTAGTTTATGACACTCATAATATGGCCATTAATGTTCATATCATGGGGAGCTCCCAAGTTATGTAATATTGCAAATGACTGCAACATTTTATTTTTTATGATATGATGTTCTCAGTATGCAGTTGTGGTTTGCTTGTGTGTGTGTACATTTTCAAATCTAAAAAAACAACATATTGAAACATTTTGAGCATTAAACATGTATAAGCGGTAACATGTTCTGGGGACAGTCACAAAGCGAGACCCAGAGCTCTCGTTGGGAGTCGTGGCCTTTACGACCCTCCTAGCCAGACGCCTCATATTACTCAAGTGGAACACATAACAGTTGGTTGATTGCGATCTTAAATAATGTAAAAAAATCAGATTCTCACTGATTCCAGTGACTCCTTCAAAGAGACTTGGGTGCCTTTTTATAAAGTATTTGATAGAATAGAAAGATTTATATAAAAAGTACAAGCAGTAGAAGTATAAACTTGGATTGTTCTACATAATCTCTCTATTAGGGACGCTTGTATTCATATTCGAGTCGAGGGTGCCGAGTCCCTCCTTTGGGGATCTGAAGTCTCCTCTCGGCTCATTAGGAAGCTGCCGGGTGCTTTTTAGCCGGGTTCGGGCAAAACTGGGAGCCCACCTGCGAGTAATCTATTCCACCCACCAGTCCTGATTCCTAGTTGCAGCCTTTATTACACATTGCAATGCCAACCAAGAATAATATGGTCACACCCACCTGCGCCGGCAGCACATTTCAGGAAACATGGATCCCTCAGGGGCGGTGTACTGTGAAATGCTGTCACTGTGGCAGAATCCTTACAATGGAGAAATTCTGTCATGGTAAAAAGGAAAAAAAAGGAATAAGTGGGTTTCTAGGGCTAACAGCGCAAATCCATCAAGATTCTATTTTGGATACCCTAATCTGTATAAATGTAGCGCGCATCTAAGTGTGCATAATGTTCATCTACACCCCCCCCCCCAAAAAAAGCCACAATATATTACCTAAATTTGCGCATGAACATGACTACACTTTTCTATCCAAAATGTAATACAAAAATATAGAGCATTATTAAACTATCTATCACTTGGAAATGTATTTCATTTAGTTTTCCCCTGAATAGACAGAGAGCATGTCACAGCCGCAGTGACCTGGTAATATGTCCGTGACTGAAGGGGGGATGCAGTATGACAGTAGTGCTTGGAATCGGAATAAAATAAGAGGCTGAGATGGGTATTTTACTTTTTTTCCAGTGAGATGTTGAAGTGACAATAACTGGCTGAATTGTAATTCGGAGCATGACTGCAGAGTGCCTCCAGGAACCAGTTTACATGTAGGAAAAGTACTCTAATCTGCATTTGAATTCCACTCTGCCCGTTGAAAATGGCTTCTACTCGGAGGAGCACTCGTGCCTCTTTTTTCTGAAGCAGGGATAATTGCTTTCAGTAAAACTTTTGAATTTGCAGGAAAAGAAGCTGGTATTTTAAAAAAAAGATTCCCCCTCTAAACTGGTTACTTTAGCAAAGTTTGGCAAATGTGGCTCGATGTCGTGTGCCTCTTAAAGGTTGTTTGTAGACATCGAGGGCCACTCCCAATTGTTTAATCCAGATCAGAATAAGGACTCTGGGGGAGAGGGGGGGGGGGCTATTTAGTAATCCAATCGGCTGCCTGGCGAGTGTCTGCACCTCGTGTCGGCTCAGTCCTCCGATTGAGTTGTTCATTCAATCACGGATCCAATATTTACTCCACGATTCAATATTTACCATGGCGCTACGCAGCACGCGTGATGAGGAGACATGGCTCCTATCAAAGGCCCCTTACATTAAGGGTGGGGAGGGGGGGGGGGAGGGGTGGACCAGTTGGAACCCGGCTTAAAATGTGTGCCTGCACATTGTTTGGTGCTGGTTTCACTCGACTGGCTACAACCATCTTCCCAGATGTGCATCTGCATTCTAAGAGAATAACTCACATTTCAAGTTTAACCAGCAAAGGACGCCTGTTCTTTTTCCCAGAGAGGAGAGACGTCTCAACACGCTTTCCAGATGGATGCATGTCAGTGCTGATGTTTGATCCCCGCCGAGTGTGTCTGCGGCTGTGCGGCTGGCGGGCTGCATACCAATAGGTTTTACCTCCGCCTTGCACTTGTTGCATCAACCCTCAGAGTCACGCTGTTTGATCTTATTAGGTTTTTTTTTGCCACTGTCAAAAGAAACATGTCTGTCTACTTATCTACTTATGCCCCCTAGCACTTATCTACGATATCTAAAAAAACCAAAAAAAAAACATAATGGCATTCAATAGTAACGCTTTGTAGTCAGAAGCTGATCTGGTGAAGGAGACGGTTTGAAATAAAGACAGAGAAGAGCAGAAAACAATGGAAGAGTATTTCTTCTCTATCTGGCAAGAAATCGAGAAATAAATCAGAATTTGCATGAATTGAAATTAATGGCCACAGATCTGAAAATCTGTAAATAAATCAAGGTTTAACTTTAAATACACAATCCACTAAACATTACACTACAGGCATGCTGGCCTGCAAATGAAGTGGTTTACATGACTTGATGTGAGTCGGCTTGTGTGCTACATCGTGACTCTGGTGTTTCATCCATTGTTGTTCTCCATCCAGGACCAATGGAGGTGGAAGAAGTACTCATTTCAGTATTTATGCAAAGGCATTTCCGGCAAAGGCACTTTTCAGGTGGTTAAAACCCCAAACCGGAATGATCCTTTACATAAGTCACTTTTTCAGTTTGGTACAGACGATTCTCTCTCACTCTCTCACACACACACACACACACACACACACACACACACACACACACACACACACACACACACACACACACACACTCGCACTCTCTCCACCTATCTTTCCCATAACGATGCTGTCATGGCTTTGATCAGAAATAAAGTAGCAGCTGCACGCACAAAATCCCCTTCTTCATTTCCTATCTCTTTCCCCACTGGGAAAAGCATTTGCACTGGAATATAGACATATACATGTATGAAATGTGTTTACTTTATCTAGTATGTGTTTCCTTTTGATGCCCCCCCACCCTTCAAAACCCCCCGCAAAACCGAGAGCTGCGTAGAAAAGAGATTTAAGGATGAGAGCGGGAGAAGGAGGCCGTGGAGGAGCCACGCGGTCCGATTGAGACAGGGAGCTAAAGGGAATTGGAGACGGAGATGAAGAGAAATGAAGTGAGACAGAGGGATTCTGGGGCGGGGGGGGGGGATGAGGAGGGGAGGGGAGAGGGTGCGTGTGGAGGGACAGGGGAGGGGAGGGAGGGTGTTGGGGGGATAAAGTATTTGTCACACTACCGTTGGAAAGAGATTGAAAAAGAAGGAGTGAAAGGAGAGAGTGGAGGTTGTCTCGATATAAAGCTTTCTTATGCTCTTAAAGTGCTGCTGCTTTCTGTCCACTTAACTCCAGCTCTGCCATGTTTTTTTACTATCTCTCCCCTCCTCCCCTGTTCCCTTTTGCTTCTTTTCTTTCCTTTTCCTTCGCCCTATCCTCTCACTTGCCCCCCTCCTTCGTCGCCTCTCCTCCGCTGCAGGCACGTCTATAATCCAGGTGACAGCGACAGATGCTGATGACCCGACTTATGGCAACAGCGCCAAGCTAGTGTACACACTGGTGCAGGGCCAGCAGTACTTCTCCGTCGATCCCCAGACAGGTGAGTGTGTGTGTTTACATATCCGTGCACGCCTGTGTGTATGTCTATGGGGGGCGTGCGTGCTTCACAACACACACGGGCAGAGAAAGATGCGCAGATGTCTTGAGGCAAGCACACAAAATATACTCAAGATGTGGAAATGCAAAAACACACACACACACACACACACACCAAAGTCATGGCCGAGCATGTGAGAATAGATGGACATAATGACACACACACGTTCATGCAGATCCAGATATTGCGCATGCGCGTGGGTTTTTTCTTTTCTTCTCCCTCGCTCTCTTTCACTCGGTTACTCACAACAAATTCATGCTCCCACGCGCACGCACACACACACACACACACACACACACACACACACTGACACACATTTAAACTAACACTTTGCCCCCTTGTGCTTCCCTTGTTTACTTAGTCATCCATCTTTCCCACTTCCCTTGTCCCCTCGGCTACTAACTCCCACCTCCAAAACACACACACACACACACACACACACACACACACACACACACACACACACACACACACACACACACACACACACATGGACGTGTCTCCATCCCGTCAATTTGGCAGAAATGTATTCATGCTGTCAGTTCCAAACAGGGGGCCTACTGTTCATATTTCTGAATGACGCAAACACAAAAAAAGGCATGTGTTCCAAAGAGAGACGTCAGCAAAAAGTTTAGTGAGCTGTGACGAAGGACAGATCACAGACGGCTTCAAAGGACCCGCCTGCATTGTGTGCGTTGTCAACGTGTCCCGCCTGTCCCCAAAGGGAGAAAAGTTTGCTTTTTTTATTTTTTGGAATGAAGTGTGCTTTATTTATGTATTTATCTCCTTTAATTATGAAGTCTTGCTTGGCTGACTCTGAAACGGAGCTCTGTCTGTTATGATCGACGACACACACACACACATTCAACACACTTAGCATTTAGCATTTAGCTCAAAACAAGTCGTCTTTTCTTTTTTTTGAACCCGCATGCCTGGAGCATGTTCCTGCATGCGAGCGGTAATTTGGCCCAAGCGACCGGGCGCAGGCGGCCGGTACTTGTGTTTCGCTCATAGAATGTTTAGTAATTGATTGCTTTGACATGTGAGAACCTCGGCAACAAGCGATGAGAGCGCCGCTGCTCTTTGCAAATGCCAAATAATGAGAATATGAATTCTAATCTCGCCCCATGCGTATTAGCCGTGACACGGTGCTATTAGCCGAGCTTTGGTATTCTCAAGGCGTCCGCTCTCTTCTCCCTCCGCTCCAGATACATCTCCCCTTTTTTTATTTTGTTCCTCGTTGCCTCCATCACCCAAAGGTCTTCTTTTTTTTTTAAAGCGCACGCTCCAAGACGATCGTGTCTTCTCGCACATTCAGATCTGTTTTGCTCATGAATTTGGCTCAGACACCCAGACGTATATTCCAGCGGGTTCGTTAGGATTCAAAACAAGCCGGCGCCGGATGTGATTCACCTTGAGCTCACCGTCGAGTTCATCCAGCCCGCCGCTTGTTTGTGCAAACAAACAAAGCCAAATGGGGTCATTTGCACCACGGTGGGGGTGATGGATGTGGAATGCCTGTAAGTGACGTGTCTCGGCGTGCTGTGGGACAGTGTGAGGTACAGCACAAGATTTTACGCTCTGTCAGCATGTCTGGCTTTCCGCATTGGGTGATTTATTTCTCCCATATGAGCGTCCTCACATGCGCGCGTGTGTGTGTGTGTGTGTGTGTGTGTGTGTCTACGTGCGTTTCTGTGCGCTTTTAACGGGACATTAAGTAATGCATTGTTGCTGTCAAGTGGAAACTGCGTGTCTCCAAAAAGCTGTCATGTTGTCAGGAAAGGCCGTCGTGTCTTCAGGCCGACGATGAGGCGGTCCGATGTGTCCAATGGGTTTCGAAAGGGCTTCAAAAGTGTTTGAGGAGGAACTCGATCTGTCAATCAGAGTGAAAGCAGTTTAATTACTATCACCAAAGTTATGGCTTTTTTTCATTTTTACCACTGCACCAGCTTGACGTTGTCGTAACCACTGATATAAATTGACAAACGGCTTCTATGTGTGGACTTGAATTGAGTAAAATTCACAGTTGTCTTAATACCGTAATAGAGGTGGGTTTTCCAATCAGGCATTCTGACAAATGTAAAAAGGCTCACTAAATTTTTTATCATTGCTTTGTAAATCAGTAATTATAGATTTCTGAGGCCATTACAGTTTTGATATTTGAGAACTTTAAACTTGTGGGTTAGCCAGTTGCAAAGGAAGCCATTCATTGTCACAAGTATCACACTTTTTGTTGAGTGAACACAAAATAATCAAAATGATGTAATATTACAGTTACTGGAAGAAATCAAAGATGACACTGCATCTCCGACGCAGCGTTCATATTCCATTCCAACAGTTGTCTGTAAACTCCTCGCTACGTTACAACCATTGGCTTCGGGATCATTTCCAAGCAGAGGGAACATCGCAGTCTGCACTCGGGCCGCATCACAGCACAAGTACACACGCTTTGCTACAACACCTTGACTTTGTAGTCACTGAATTTTTGTTCCTGCTGTTTGGACTTTGACTGATCCATGACAGAAGGAGAGAAGCTGGTCCACTCGATTGCTCGCAGAGTTCAGTATGGTGGGCCGAGATGATTGCCTGACGAGCTGCAGGCTATCACAGCGTTCTCCGTGGCGATGACAGCGCTGTGTTTGCAAATGTAGGCCCCGAGTCTTTGTACCCCTCTAATCGCTGGGCAATGAATCGCTTTGCCGGTTACCCTTTAGAGAAGAGGCGCAGAGCATCTGGACCCACCTCCGTGAAGTAACATCTCGTTCATTTATCCACATTTAGCTGCATGGCTGAATCGCTTTTTGTAAAGCGTGAGGCCCCCGACCTTTTTATTATTAACTTAGGAACACGCGTAAGTGCATTCTTCGACAAGGGGTCCCGTCTCTCTCGGGTTCATAATAACAGGTCTCATCTGCTGCTAGAAGTGTTAATAAGTCATTAATAAAAGGTCACGGTGCGTATTAACACGCTCAGCCTAGCATTCCACAGGGTGCATAGTTAAAGTTATCGGCTCATCCAATTGCCTCAGATAAAGGTTGGAGGTTTCTCTCAATAGAGTCTGAACTGTACGTGTTGATGAATTAAAGAGCCGGAGCGACAAAGCAAGGCATGCTGGGCCATAAGCAGTTATTGCAAATGACATGACACGGAGACACAAATCATTAATACATGATTTATTAACCATCATTGAGGTCATTACTAACAGCTCGTACGCCTAATTGAAAGTATTCTTTGTTAGAAAGCAGATTCCTCCCACAACACACAGAGGAAAAAAGCAGAGTAGATCTGGACGAGATCCTGATGTGCTGCTTTTGTTCTAAACGGAGCGCAAGCCAGGCGTGTATTTAGGGAGCCGGAGGGTTCTGCTCCCAGGTATCGTCAAAGCAGATGCATGGCGGACATTTTGGTGCCGTTTGGCCACTTTGAAAACCTCATGTCCCCTCTTTTCAAACGCTTCACGGACACACTGATGCTCAAGGGTGTGCGTTGTTTTTGTGCGCTAGGCATTCTGCGCACGGCCGTACCCGACATGGACAGGGAGACCCAGGACCAGTACCTGGTCCTGCTTCAGGCCAAGGATATGGGGGGCCACCTGGGCGGACTGTCCGGCACCACCACCGTCACCGTGAGGCTCAGCGACGTCAACGACAACCCGCCGCGCTTCACCCAAAGTGAGTAAACACACACACACACACACACTCAGGCCGCTGTGTCTTCACCAAGTGGCGAGCTGTCAGTCGCTGTCAACATCCCACAGGTTGCTTTTAAGGACGTTGCTGTGCTCGCTGTTAACTCATCATGTGGGAGGAAAAGGAGAAACACCGAGCTGCATAACAGCATAAACACCATGTTTGTTTTCCTACGCCAAAAACAGCAGACTCGTCAGACCTTTTTGCCCCGCAGGTCTCGTAAAGGATTTGCGGGGCAGCAGGCGGGCGGAGGAGACTCCTGCTGGGCTGCAAAGTGCCTCATCCAACTTTCAGTCAGGGGTTTCACTCGCCTCCGCCACGATAGACCCGCTGCTGGTTCTCACCCCTTTCTCATTCCAGCATGAGTCTCCCACTGCGCTGCTTTTTAGGCCGACCTTCCTGAAGCTTTAGGCTTTAATTTAAATATCACGTGGCCTGGCCGCTGGTCAGTGATGGAAACGAGTCACCGCGAGGATTTAGCAATCGATGTCCAAGTCATTGTCTTAGAATGATTCTTCTGGTCCTTCTGCAGCTGCCCGGTGGCGTCTCCATGGTTTGGTCGTCCCTCGCAGGCTGATTGTAAATCAATCAATTCCATTTTCCTTTTTATGTTTTACCTCCTGAATTGGTAGCCGCGTCCTTTATTAGCTCCTAAAGGACATGCCAGTTATTTCCCTTAATGAATGCGAATGAAGAGAGGAGCCGAGCAGGCTGGGTGGTTAGAGTTCTTATCATCCTTTACTCATTGTCATCCTTTCTGCCATTTCTCAACTAAGAGATAACTAACTGACCTTTTTCCAATTAAAGTGAAAAGAGCCGACGCTGTATTGCTTTTTGCTCAATTACATTTTATTCGTTTTTTTTAGAAGGGGCCGATAGAAAAGATAACTTACTTTTCCATTACGTTTTAGCTGGAATATAGATAATAAGAGATACATCGCATAATTTCATGGAAAAGTAATAATTATTGTAATGGTTGAGTGATTTGAGGATTTTTATGAGCAGCAATAGGGATAGCAAATTATAATTGTAAATGCTTTTTTAGATAATTAAGCTTTTAATTGTTGTCCACATACCATTAAAGAAAAGGTTTGTTCCAGAGGAATAGAACCAGATAAATGCTGTGGCTTGTTGTTGACTTTCCTCTAAGGATTCAAACCAGCCAGTCAGAAAAGTCAACTTCTAAAGTGGTTTAAAATGATCCCTTGCTGAAATACTTTGGAATATTCAAACATAATCATGGCATTTCAAAGCGGTTTATTAGATCAACGACTAAACCAGTGATACAAAACAGAAAATGATGTCTGTGAAATGTATGACTACATAACTGACCTCTGAGCCCAGATGATACCTTCTATATAAAGAACTGGATACAACGTTGGAGGCTGCCTCTAAACGTCTAAAGTCATGCAGGTGTTACACCTTTTGCTTGTTCTCTAGCTTGCTCACAAGTCTGGATGTGGCTAATATTACATTTTACACTATTTAAGATCTGATTTAATAAAGGCTTTTTATGTGTTCGTACTGAGAAGTTGATTAATTAAGTAGAAAAAAAGGAAGGTTGTAATTTCCAAGTTATGGCTTTCCGAACCCGGCCCCCTCACCGAGGGCTTAATGATTCTATTCATAGCTCTGCTCTTTAGCTGCTTCTGCTAACATTCACGTTAACTTCACAGCCGAACCCAAAAGGCGAGCGAGCAGCATCCAAAGCATGCAGAATTAGGTCTTATCAGTTCACTGGAGCCTACAGACGGCCATCACTGGATGACAATGTAAAAACGTGACGATTCACGGGCAGATTCCGGAGCTATAGCAGTGTCCTTTTCCTGTTGCATTTCAATGAATTTATTAACATATAAAAGCGATGGACTCCGGATGTAATGACAGTGGTAAACTGCGAATGAGCCCTACGCGTTCAAAACCTGACTGAGTGATGACTCAAAGAAGTGTGAATTATGATGCAAACTGCGGTAATCCGCCGCTAATGGTTTTAAAGTACCTTAACGGCCTCCATGATCTGTGCGCCACAGCTGCAGCTCCGGTTGCTGGCTGTGGGGATAAGCGGCCCTAATCAGCCGCTAAACCACAATAACCAACTTCCAGTGGATTTCAGAGCGCCGGCGAGCACCTGGCCCTTTCAGATTATGCAGCACCTTGGCCTTGCGTCGCTCCCTCTGCAAACAAGACCCCCCCCCCCCTACAATAATTCCTCCAGTTGTTTGGGTAAATCTGTCAATTTTTGTTGGCAAAATCAATGCTTGGTGACTGAAAGCGTCACCTCCTACAACTCATTAAAGTTATTTTTTGTCTTTGTAGTACAAAATGAATCCATGGAGTCAGGTGAAGAGCTGGGTAGGACTGCACTGCGGGTTTAATCCAATAGAGCGCTGGCTTTCAAGCCTAAATTGAACTAATGATGGCCTGGGGTGAGGGGGGGGGGGGGGGGGGGGGGTTTGATGGGCGGCTGCTCGTAGAACCCGAAGGCTTCCTTCTGGTCCCCCTGGGCCTGGTGGCGCTGACGCCTGATTGAATGTGTCTCGCTGTGACTCGTTTTCACTGTTGACCCCATCATGTTTTTGTCTGTTTCCCTGGTCCTCTGCTTGACTTTCATGCCTCTCTCTCCTGCTTTTGCGAAACGCCATCAAAGCGAACCACCGCCGCTCTACTCAATTACCCACCCGAGCTCTTAAAAAGACAAACCCCTCAAATCTGGCCCCCGCGTCTCCCAAGGTCAGCACTGCTTATTCCTCGTGGCATTTACCAGAGAGGGGGGGGGGGGGGGGGGATTAAACCGAAGCAGACAAACCAGGTATCGGCTGGGTAAGAGCCTTAACACGAGAGTAAAAACGCCGTGCTCTGTGAGATTCTCTTCTCGCGGTCGCCCTAGAATTTCTCTGAATACAATAAGATGATTCCAGGAACAAAGTGGATTTTTATGTGTGCGTTTTTAACGCTGTCAGGGGACTGCCTATACCCGGAGGAGGCGGTATAGCGCAGAGAAAGTAGGCTACCGTACAGACTAAAGTTGCTATTCGGTTGCGTGATATATTCTTTTTACCTCATTGGCAAACATAAAGCTCTAAGCACACTTTCCTTTGGGTCTCATTATCACACGCTATGCACACGGCTCTAAACACATTTGGACAGAAACACAATTTTTCTTTTTTTTCTTCATGTTTTAGTTTGGCATCTTTAAGCTATAAATTTGTTTTGTATCCATGTCAAATGCACTTCTTTCCAGGTAGCGCCGCTTGTTTGCACATTTCAAGGAGACAAATATTTACACAAAGGACTGAAAATGATGTGAGGAATACGGGAGGTGTTTTTCCTGCTGTATTTGCTTTAACACTCATTTGTCAGACTGGGAGCAGATACATTTGGGTTTCCCTCTAGAGCTGGTAGTAAACGAAGCAGAAGGATGTAAAAAAAATGTGCTAACGGGTAGTTGCTGTTACCGCCTCACTCCGCGTCAACTCCGTGCCTGATTAAGCTCTTAATTATGCCAGTGCTGTGTAGAATACATGCTTGGCTAATTGTGTGAGAGTAAACAAGGGTGTTGGGAATCAAATTACATCTCGAATGATCAACTTCCTGTTACAAAGCTTGAGGATAGGCGCGGCAGATGACTTCTACCTCTGCTGGCGCCCCAGAGGGGAATCAAGACGATGGGACTTCCACGCCATCATGGGGCTTTGCAGTTGGGGCTGATGTGTAATGTCATACCTTTTCCTCCCTGTAGTCATTTATTCAGACATGTTTTTCCATGTTTACTGTTGCTGAATAATTTAAGGCTGTGTGTATGTGCTCCACGGCTGAATTCTCTGCGGGATGAATTGAAAGCAAAACCTTTTCAAGGCATCGGCTGGAATTGTACCTAAAAATAAGATGACCACTTAATGTAATACAAAGAACCAACGTCTTTATTCCAAGCCACTCTGGAAAGTAGGTTATTTAGGAGGGTATGCCTTGAATACTGCGATGCATTCAGTATATTGGTATTGTTAAAAAAAGCATTCTTAATGAAATGGATATTTCCTTCTGCCACAGATGATGTTGTCCATTAAATATGGAAGCAACAAATGCAGCAAACATGTCACCCACCATTACCCTATAGACTCTTTTCTTTTCTTACGTATTTCCCTCGCCTCTTACATACACAGAAGCAAATGTAGACACCAATATTGTCTTGTAGCTTCAGCAATTTCCACCTTGACGAGTGAGGAAACACTACGCAAGACAGCTGAAACAAATACACAAAGCACAATAAACAAAGGAAGAGTTTTCACAGCTTAAAAACAGGTAAAATAAACAGTTCTTCCTGCTGCATGAGAACACACCGAATATTGCAACAGACAAAACAGCTTATTGCTCATAATACACACATATCGATAGACTGCAGGATATTAATAGCTAAGGGAAAATCAGGTGGGGACACTGTAAATAATATCCAGCTCACAGAATAGCAGCAGAGAGAACAAATGCATCCCACCGTGAAGTTTATCGCGATAAAGTTCTTATTTATTTCTCACCTCCCAGGCTTTCCTCCGTCTCAGTCTTTGTTTATTGTGAAAAACATTCCTGAACTACCTGTGAATCTTTAGGGTTTAAAGTAAAATCCTTCTTGACCTGAGTTGACAGTCTATACAAGAAGCTTTCAATCAGCCTTTAACTGTGGATGAAGTCCTTTAAGTCTAATGGGGGAAATCAAAGCAGCCGCTGAGCTTGCAACGAATACATCTCCATGACAACCTAACAAATCTGAAAAGACGTGAACCTGATGAAAGAACCGAAAGCTAGAACGCTTTTTAACACAAGACCGCATTTAAAAGACCACGAACCAATAATGAATGCAAATTATGACTTTTACTCATCCTTAAATACAGTATTGGAACTGCCCTTGAACGTCCATTGTGTTTTTGTTGTCTGTTTTTTAGAAACCTGAAGTGCTTTTATGGACACTGCTGTGGTTTCTTTTTCACCACTCACTAGATCAACCCATTCAGGGTTGAGATTCTGAAGAGATATTATGGTGAACTATTTATGAATCGTACTAGTTCATACAACAAAAAGATCTAATGCATAATTCTCAACAGATAATTACCTAAATAACACAACGCTGTAGAGCCGAAGAGGCCTCCAGTACGAAGAGAATAGTTAAAAACATCCCTCCTTCAAAATATCTCCCCTTCAAGATTACTGCCATCACATATTAATAGTACGAGACGACCTTGGCTTTAATCTAAAACCTCCAAATGTACCTCTTTCCAGAGATGATTCTCGCTTATGAAATACGGGAGAAGTTCATTCACTCACTCTTCGTATGCTTCTTCTGGGCCAAATGTCAACACTGGCTGAGTGATGGGTTCGGATCTCTGGTATCCGCACGGCGAGTGCACCTCCTTCAAGAGTCCGGAGGCCGTCAAAGGGCAAAACGCTCAGTCACAGCCCGGCGACAGTTTGGAGGGGCACTTTGCTGCAGTCTAATGCGCACACAGACCCCCCCACCCCCCACCACCCACACCCATCCCACCCCCCTTTTCATAATGTGCTCCTGCAAACACTCTGCTTCTGCTGCTCGGCCCTTGGAGAACTGTTTGAACGGCTACAGCTCTGCTCGGAGACGCAGGTGCCGGCCCCCTTTCTTTATGTGGCTTCCGGACAACCTTGGCTCGCCAACGGAGGCCCATAAAGCCGCCGAGGGAGCCATCACTCTGCTGGCCGGTTTGATGGATGGACAGATAGACGGGCTGACAGATGACTACATAGGTAGCGCCGATAAGATCAGTGTCATTTTTATACGCCAGGGAGATGAGGGAGAAGAGATAGAGGGTGAAGTTGGGAGCAGGGCTTCGCCATAAATATTACTAATTCATTTCCCTGGAGAGCAAAGCTACAACACAGAGAGAGAGAGAGAGAGAGAGAATGGGAGGAGGCGGAGAGGGAGAGGCTGTGTGCGCAAGGCATCCCATGTGTGGGTCTATTTTGCACTCAAGTGTGTCATTTTTATTTATTTATTTTTTTCGAGAGAGAGGGAGAGAAAGGTGCAATAAAGTTGTCAGGGGAGCGAAACAAAGGGAATCTGCAAAGAGGAAGTGGGAGAGACGGTAACAATGAGGGAACAGAGGAGACAAAACGTACAAGAAAGGTAGCGGGGGAGTCAATGAAATGGAGGGATAATCAGGGTATTACGTCCTTTAGTGAAAATGAAAGGCAAAAAAGAGAAGAGTGTCAAAAACAAAGGGACGAGTGGGTGAGCTCGAAGAAAACTTCACCTTGTGGGATTTGTGGATCTGTTGCACGAGCTTCTTCTCCAATACGCCTCTGCGTTCGTTTTTATTCTAAAGAAGCATTCGGGTCACACACACACACACACACACACACACACACACACACACACACTGCCACGCTCGGTTTGAGGGGCGGGGAAAGGAAAGAGACAGACTTTGTCATTTTCTGTCAGGCCCAGAGACACACACACACACACACACACACGCACACACACACACATTCCTCCCACTCTCTCAGTATGTGCTCTTCACACATCCGGTACCCTCGTGTGCCTTATCGCACCCTCTCCCATCTGTTCCTGATTTAAAACGCCCTCCGCGCACAATCACTTTCAGTCAGCGTGGCAGAAAGTGTCTGCGCCGAGACGTCCCATTTGTCAACGCGTCCCCTTAAACCAGTGGCTGCTGATAATGAACGTTGGTGCCCGCTGCCGAGCCATAGCTCACGTTGCCGAGGGTTAACGACAACACGGGTCTTTGGTTATGAATAAGGGCTCATACAGCATTAATGCATGGAATATTGTAAAGTTGCTTTTATTTTTTTCTGTGTGTTTTCACGCTTTTTTTTATTCAACCCCAGAGGATGGAAGTGGAATAAAGTTGCCACCGGTCGCAGTCGCGTCACACTCAATGACATCTAATCCCAATATAGCTCGTCGGTAAGGCGCCGGTAATGAATCCAGTTAAAAGGCACGGCCGATGTGTGCTGGTAATGGGCTCGGCGGCGGCCAATCCGTCCCAACCTGAGCCGCCTGCCTCCATTGATTGCCGCCCACTGCTTGCATTGTCGCAGCTGACACCATGGAGACGTCGACTCTTTCCAGTGTCCCGGGGGGGGGGGGGCAAGCTCACCAATGCGTGAAGGAGGGAGGGGGGGGGGGGGGGGGGGGCTTTAAATAAAAGGCTAATGGCATCGTGGCGACGGTGATATCAGGCCCGGCTGAAAATCACTTCATCTCTCGCGGAGCTGATAGGGATTGTGGGAGATGGAATGAGGCAGCTTCACCCCGCAGAGCGCGCGCCAACGTGTCTGTTCATGTGCGCGCCCCCCACGTGAGCCTGCGTATGATTTTACTGTTACACATGGGAAAGGCCTGCCCTCGCAGTGGCTTTCTTCCGCTTTGGCCTGGGGTCGTTGGTGGCACGGTGCAGCGCTCCGCTGGGACCGACTCCCCTGCCTGGGTCCCAAGGCCGCTGCAGCCCACCCACTCAGGTAATTCTGTGTGTGTGTGTTTCCACTGCTGTGGAAGTAGCGGCGTCTTTTGTTTGTGTCCTCTCTCCTTGCGGATTCCAGCTGCGTCACATTGGCGGCACACGGCGAGAAATCTGCGGGCGCCGCTCCCGGCGGGCTTTTCTCCCTCAAATCCCGTGGATCCGAGAGAGCGAGAGAGAGCCAGCGAGGAGGGATTCGTGGCGCAGTAATCGGCCGCATACAACACAAGGTTTCCATTAGACCTACACACAGCAATCCAGCTTTACAGGAACCCAAAAGGCTCCTACTCCACGCTCATGAGAATATTCAATTACCTGCCATGGCAACGGGGAAAAACAGGGATATTTAAAACTTTATCAACCCCCCCCCTCCCCCCTCCCCATCACACCTTAAATGGGGCAATTTTTGGACCTTTTTCTTCTCCTCTTTCAACAGTATGAGCTGGCTGCTGTGGAAATGGGATGAATCCATCACACTTCAGCAATTCTAGCGGAGAAACCACAGGAAAAAGGCAGGGAGACGGGGCGCAACGATTATTATTTTATTTATTTCTTTGCAGCTACTTTCCCATCTGACTTGGCAGTGTGCCCCCCCCCACGCAGAATAATAGCAGCTAAAGCCATTCTCCTCGTACCGACCCACCAGTGAGCCATGGCGAGCCGGGGAAGAGGAAACGATTTCCATGTTAATGGGAAACCTTCCCAGCAGCGTCGGAAACCACTTCCTCCCCCCCCCCCCCCCACCACACACACACACCCCTCCTCCTCCCTCCCCATCTGTTCCACACATATCTGCCCTTACCTGCTGTAGTCACCGGGCACTCAAGGCCTCCACTGTTGTCTCGTGGCGTTACCTTTCCCCTCACAACCTCTGTTTACTTCTCCTGAAGGAACCGAGTCTCCGGACTGTGAGCGGCACACGTCCTCACCTGGCTGTCTCACATTGATGTGTTTGGATGTTTGTCTTATTTTTTTACAGGGGGTTTCATTTTCTTTCCCTTTAGCCGGCCTGTGCACACGGGCAAATCCCGTTTCACGCGCAAATCCTTCAAACTCCTCCAGCGAGCCACTAGACCGATGTCCACTAGGCCGAACATTTGCAATCCCCACCTAACCCTCTGAGGATCCCTGAGGAATAACTCAACATGCTCCATGAGGTCACAGCCCCCCCCCCCCCCCCCCTGACTCCACCTTCCTGCCCTCTGTGTACTCTTGACTTTCTCTTGTACTCTTGACTCTTGACCCTTTCATTCTCCACTGGGATGGAAACAGTCGAGCCCCCCGTCCTCCCCAGGAGAAATGCCCCCTTCGTAGGTCCCCGTCGGACCGAGCAGCCACATGAATGATTAATACACCCAAACATGTTGTGTAAACAGATGATCGTCCTGTGAGCCAAGCGAGTTATTAAGTCAACTTTCGGGGGGGGACGGAGGGACAGACGTGGTGCAAAGATGGCCAACGCTGGGGCTTTTGGGAAGCTGTGTGCATAAGTTACAAATAAGCACAAGTTGCCCCGCTGTAAACAAGCGATTCTCACGTTTTTGGCGCTGCGAGAGGATGAGTGATGGCGAGAAGAGAAGAGCATGTCTGAATGCCACCCTCTGTAGCACTGTTACCACGGATACAAACCATTCATTGATAGGACAGAGGAAACATCCAGTCCGGCTTCATATGAATATGTTTGTCTGATTTTTGGAAGTGTGGAAGTGTGTTTTCAGTTGGCGTGTGCAGGCTTTCTGCTGTCCTGACGTGATCGCTTACACATAAATCCCCTGAAATGTAATTAATCTACATCATCGCCCATCAGCCTCACAGTTTGTGCATTCATATTCATATTCATGGTGTTATCAGCATCTACTGCCGTCATCTGGTGCTACTTTAAGATGGATGAACTGATGATAATTAGTACTAAAAAAGACTTGGGTAGTCACAAATCCACTTATCTTCTAGGATTATCTGAATTATCTGAAATCATTATCATTATTTCATCACTTCAACCACAATGCAATGCAGCTACTATTTCATCAAGATGAGATTCATTTTATCATAATCGTGTTTCCAAACTCAGACATTTTATCCTGTGTACGGACCCTCCTCTCTGACACGTTATGCACCCGGCCTCGTCCTCAAGTTTCTTATCAAGAAGTACAAGATGTTTGGCTTTTAGGCAGACTATGGATATAAGTGGATGTCAGAGGGTTGTTGCAAATATTAAACCATTCTTTGCTGTTTGTCTGATGCTGTGAGGAACTGATTGCTGCAGACAAAGATTCATTCATTTCCTTCTGCCACCCAGTGTGAGGTTGTGGAAAAACATATTTAAGGAAAGTATTTCTCAACACAATGCAGCCGAGGCACTAAAACCAGGTGGAATAAAGCGCTCATAGACGCTGCTCGGCCGGCGCGTTCCTTCTTCGGGTCAACGAGCGTCTTTGGAGGGCTTTCTCACAGCGTGGACTATTGCATTCAAGCTATTCACTGGGTGCAGTGGTCGCCTTACAAGGAGAGCCTTCTGGGTCGGATCCTCTCAGAGGAGTTTACACAATCTCTGCGTGCAGGTTCCCTCCCACAGTTCAAAGGCCTACACAGGATAAAATGGAGCTATACCTTTGATTACTACGACATCACATTTCCTAGATTTAGAAATGTTACACTGTATAGCAAGTCAAACTGCAACTGTCCAGTTTGTCAACTGTTGCTGCACAAAGTGCAAGGAGCTTCATTAATAAGTTACATTTGCCTTTGTTAACTTTCCGCTCTTTTACACCTAACCTTTTTGATTGGGTTAAAAGCAGACTCCATCCTCCGGTCCCGCCAAGGGATGCAGCGTTTTCTTTACACTTGCACCCTCTCTATTAACCAGCAGGGGGCGACTCCTCCGATTGCAATGAAAGAAGTCGGAAATAATCTCACGTTTTCCATGTTGAGGGAATAAATCTCTATACAGGATGAGGTTTATTTTGAGTGAAATGATGCATGGTGACTGTTGTCAAAACTGTCCAATCAAATAGTGACTTAATTGATTTCATGTTCATTAAAATAGTGTCAACAGATACTGCAACAAAACCAAATTGCATCAAAGTATAGTTTTGTTCCTTCTGTTGCACTGAACTACATCACAAGGGGGAAAGCAACCCTGGGATGCTTGATAACTACGGGCACTGATTGCTTTATCCAACCCCGCTGGCATCAAATAATGTATTCAATCTGTGTAAATCACTTCACACAAACCAGCCTGCAGGACTACGTTGTGCTCCTCCACTCTCTGCTTCTTTGAAATCTCATAATTTGATGCTTTTTGTCTCGAGAGGATGCATTTGTCATGTCCAGTCGGCAGCGCGCCTTCGGGCTGGGACAACACCTCGTGTTAATTAAACCCGACCTCTGTGTGTTTCCTGCTCTGCAGCGGAACATTCTGGGGGGAAAATTGGGTTTTATTCCCTAAAGCAGTTAGACTCATTCCATCTGGCTCCAGTGCTCGTCTGTGGTTAGAAAGAGCAATAATGATCCTGGTGATAAGTTAAACAATTAGGTAATATGCAATCATTTCCAATAATTGTTATTAACTAATTGGATTTTACATCTTTCATGCCGCAAAAAAGTGATGGAGGAAATGAAATGGAGGAAACTAATTATAACGGAGGTGGCTAATACCCGAATACTTTTTTTTTCATCCTGTTATTTTCTCTATCCCCCTGTTTCTCTTCCTCTCTGTTTTAATATTTCATCTAAAGTTCAGCGCTTTCTGCTTCAATAGGCAGTAAAATCACTGCTGCAAACGTTGCTCTCAGTCACATCTCTCTCTCTCTCTCTCTCTCTCTCTCTTTCTCTTTCTCACTCACAGTCCATTTTTTGTTCTCCCCTCCAGCTCTCGCTGTTCATTTCTCTGCATCCCTCTCACAATATCTCTCCCAGGTGCAAGGGAAACCAGCAAGTATAGTGCAAACTTCCCTTCCCCTTCTCATACTCACATCAGTCAGTCAGCTGGCCATTCTGTCATTTTATCGTTTTGTTGGTCAGTGCAAAGCTTTTTTTCGCCACTTGACATGGCAGCTGGAGCCGGAGCAGGTGTTCTATTCATCACCTGCTGGATTTCAATCAGCATGAACGCACACCATGTGAACTCTGCACAAAGGTACATTATATAAGTTCAGTTGCAGCAGCGGATTGACTGGAGCTGCTCGGACTCCTCGTCGTTTAGCAGCGTTTGCACTCTGGCACCTGGGTGCGCCCACACCAGCGTGCAAGTGCAGACTTTCACCTACTAATGGACACACACACACACACACACGCGCACACTCACTCTCTCTCCTACTCCATAAGGCATTTGAACAGGCCTCAGTAATGGCTAATGGCCTGTCTCTCTGCACAAGTTAAACAGCAGCATGCAGTGTTTTATACCACTTGGCCCCGGAGCCTGGGAAGGAAAATATCCACGCTGTTTCATTATTAAGCCCATTAGATACATAACCCCAACGAGACGCACCTCTATTTCACTGCATGCCTTCTGATTTAACCCTATGGTGGCATGCAAAGGAAAAGAAGGACAGAATTCTGCCGACACAGCAACCCCCTCCCCCCCCCCATTTTCTGTCTCTCCGACTCCGACACTTCTGATGATGCTTTAATCTCACTCTTCCCTCCTTGATCCTCGCTTTCCAACGTCGGCCTTTTTTCTCCTAAGCCCTCTTGAGTAAGAGAGCCTGTGTGATGGAACCCCCCCCCCCCCCCCTGCCTCCACCCTCCCGATCTAAATGGATGCAGATTTTATTCAGGCTATTTTGAAAACCACTGCGTTCGCTTTAGCCAACTAGACACTTTTTTTAATGACTCCACCACCAAGAGAAACACTTCAGATGAGACGAGTCGTAGTGACTGGCTTTTCTCATTTTTCTACTCCCCCCCCCCGCTTTCTCATCTCCTCAGTGCTTTTACCGAGACCACACTTGTCTTAAAAAAGTGTTTCCCTGCTGTTCTCTTTCAGTCCCTCTGTGTCCCTCTCGTGTTGCATCTTTTATTCCACATTTATCTGTCCTTTCATTTCATCTCCCCTCCCTGCTACAACCAGCAGTTTTCTGCACTTTTAAACCTGCATCAAACTACACCCTGCTTAATTACCCCCCCCCCCCCCCCCTCCCCACCTGTCATCTCACTTTGATTCCAACTAATCCCCCTGCCAGCGTGAGCACTATCCAGACCCAACCCCAGATGCCCTGGGAAACCGATTGCTCAGCGAGCGGCCCGTCAGTTTGTCTCGGCGAATCAGAGCGGGCCGATACCAACCGCAGGGAGGCGTGAGGACAGCGCCTTGCTGTCTGCATCGACGCTGGCGCTAAGCATCGAGGCGGCGCTCCCTCGCAGCCCGCTCTAATGACTTTACCCGCGTGAACAAAAGGCGGAGGACGGATCATCCGCTCTCTATTTTCAGCAGCTGGAGTGATTGCATCAGGGAACCTGTGCTGCCGCTGTGAGCCTCTCGCGTGCCGAATGAGCCGCTCACCTTTTCGCTCTCCTCTCTTCCCCCCTGCTGCCCCCCCCCCCCCACACACCCAGTCCATCACAGGTGGAAATGATGCACGGCTTGTGTTGCCAGCTACTCTCCCGTGTGAGAAGAAAGCTGATAATGACTGAGTCTAGCCTACTTTGCCCGCATCACACCCCCCCCCCCCCCCCCCCCCTCCTTTGTCACCTTCCTCCTGTCTTCCCTGTTAGTGAGTGAGATGGCGTGGGCGTCCGCTGGCGCCGCTCTCAGCGCATAACAGCACAGATCAACAGAAACTGTAGTCTCTGACTGGTAAATAGCTCCCGTAATTTGCCGTCTCATTAGCAGCCTCCTGGGTCATGGCTCCTAGGCGCCTTGGTCCCGGCCTTCCGGTGCCGCGTCAGTCAGCCCCAGGCGGTTGGAATGGATTTCACCTCACATAAACGGGCGCTTAGTGCTCAGTCGTCGGCTCTTGCTGCCCTGCTAACCCGGTGGGCAGATGCCCTCCTCCCCCTGCGGCACGCCCGTTGTGTGACACATGCTTTAGTATTTTCAGCCTGATTGTTTCCTTTTTAAAACAGGAAGTACATTTTGGATTATTTTGCGCCCATTCAGACCCGAGAACCCGAGGCAGGTGGTACATTGAGGTCCTGATTCACCCCAAAGGTGTTTTCAGAAGATGTTCCTTTATGGAGCTGGGTCTGTGCTGCAGAAATGGGTCCCTGGGACACATTCATGCACTTCTGTTTTCCACGTCCGCTGTTTTTGGTTTGATGCTTGAAATGAAGTCTGTGAGAAACTCAAGATTAAGAGATTTGACATTTTTGTTGTACCACACCAGCCGGTTTATGTTTTTTGAAGCTTTTATTTGTTTTGTATAGGCGGTTTTCTATAAAGTGGCTAAAAAAGACTAGATTAGGATTAAACCTTTAATGCTCCTCTAGCTTCTGGGTTGTGGCATGGAGCCACGTGACCACAGCGTTGTTCCTTTTTAGCCTTTGGCTGATTGCATTCACACTTCAAAAATCATGAGTTAGTCATAATTGAAGTGTAGATTATGTTGTAACTTCTGGGGAAAAAATAAAGGAAAAATGAAAAATCACGTTGGCTTTTGTCAATGGAACCTATGTGATTCTACAGTGTAACAGTGCAGTCCTGCTCACAAACTACCTTTTAAGTAATCGTACGGTACTTACTCCTCAATTTTCCTTTACAAAAAGGTAGCTCTGAGTCTGTAAGTTGCGGTAAGTGCACTGGAACTTGTCTTTACATCCTCTACATTAGGCTTTAAGCAGTGGGAAACACTCAGGAGCATCGAGTTTAACACTTTGAGAAACGGGAGGAGGAGGAGGAGGAAGCGCTCGTCCACCAGGAGGTAAATGAACTAAAGTGTTTAACGCAAGAAGACGACAGAAGAAGTGGGTAAAGAGCAGCCTGGAGAGCAGCATATGCTGTGGGGCCGATTCATGGCCCTTCACAGCGTAATGCTGCTGCTGCTGCTCTCGCTGCCTGTAATGTGCACACAAAGGTCGCAGTGCCAGCACATCACTACTGAAGCATATTTAAGCACGGAAAAAACTAAGCACATTTCAGGGGGCGCTGGTGAATTGCTTTGTCTTTTTTTTGTTGTTATGCAATTTACAAAAGAAAACGTCGCAGCAGCAGCGGGAGAGGGGAGCAAACTAATGAAGGAATAATACCTTTGAGTTGTGTTGCGTTTCTCCCCCACTGCAATTATTAGAACCAATCGGGTGAACACGCAGCCGGAGAACTGCGTTATAAAGGGCAGCTCATTGAAGAAAGGAGAAACTATTAGATTCACTGCGGTTTCATCTTGCTCAGGAGGGAATTTGTTCTAACCCAATCAAATCCATCCTGGCTGTTTAGAGAGTTGTTCATACATATATTCTGACTCTTATTGCCACAGCAGTAACAATAACGGTTCAGGACGAGGAGACGGCAGGCTGCATGAGGTTTATTCCTCCACCGCGTCTATTGATCATCGATCTGTGGCGTGTGATAGAGGCCCAGCATCGACTTCTCCTGACCATGTTCAGTATCTAGTACTTATCGCAACGGGGACACCGCGGTTCGGTTTTCTGAAAAAAGTGTGTGTTCTGTTCTGACAGTTATAAATAACTGGAGGTGATAAAAAAAAAGGTGTGGAGGCCTCTTTGTTTCCTCAGATGGAGACGGGCCTGTAGGGAGCAGGTTGGTCCTGTTTCTACCTCGCTTCACCGAGTGGTGGTGCTACCACGGACGGCATCCAGCTCCCCTGCTCTGAATTGATTTCTGAGAATTTTAGTGTCCTAAGGAGAGTTTGGACATGAGCATGGTACGTGTTTGTTTTTCTGATCCCAGACATCTTTTTACACAGCCTCAAGAAATCATGCCAGGAACCGAATAAATAAACCATTGAACGTGCTGTTTGTGTCTGGGGTTTGGCGTAGTTTTTGTCTTTACTACTTTGATTTTAATTGTTCAAAGAAAAACACTAGATTTTGAAAACCACCCAACTGGAAAACCAAACTCTGTGTTTTGCCAACCATCCAAAAGAGAAACGAGCACTGCTAACTCCAAACGCCGCTCCATCTACTGAAGTCTTATAATCATAATTTCAATGAATAGAAGAAAAAATGATTAGAAAATGACTCTTTTGCAGCTTTAATCAAAACATATCTGCACACTTAACGAAAGCTGCGATGGTCATGTGGTCTTTCGGAGGCTTTGACAAATAAACGTTTTTGTTATTCAGGTCGAGGGACTTGTTGGAGCGTGAAGCCCTATTTTGTGTGCTTTCATCAAAGACAACATTCAAGCACCCTGCTTGATAGCCATCCGTGATCTCCGGATCCTCAAAGGGAAATAACCTCGCGCTTTGATGATGTCACGTCCACAACTCGTCTGCCTGCGTCCTGACGACGGCGCTGGCTATCTTTTATTCTGTCAAACCCGGTGTGTTTGTGCCATGTTGTTCTCGCTCACACTTACAGGTCTATCTGATACCTTCAGCTTTAGCGGAGCAGATAACGCCTCCGTTCGAATGAGCTGTCTGTTCGGTGCCGTGCGAGCCAAATGGTGATATCTTACTCTATTCCCTACCTCACTTATTCTTGTTGGTGCAGCTGGTGGCCGTTGCGCCTGTTGGGGGGCAATAAAGCGGTAGGTGTTTTTCATGCGGTAAGGCCAGTTCACAGGTGCACTGAGAGGAATGCACTGCGTTACGAACTGCAGAGCCGGCAGAAGGACTCTAATAATGTGCTGCTTTAATGGGCCCAGCTGTAAAAGTAAAACCAGCATGTTTAAAAATGATGGCAGACCACATGAAAGAGGCTGTTATCTTGATTCACTCTTGTTTGCAGGAGGGGGGGGGGGGGGGCGGTGACTGCGATGAAAAGCTCCGGTCATCAACGTGGAGGCAGACAAAGCAGCTTTTCATTCCTGTAATCTTTGTTGCTTTTTTAATCTCCTGTGTGTTTCTTCTTTTCATTTAATTATTCCTTTACAGCCATATTTTACTTGGCTTTTAATAAAGCCTCAATTCCAGCCACATACTCTACCTTCCTCTCCTCTTACCTCGCTCCTTCATGAAATGTCGCCTTACAATATCGCAAACATTGCCTCAGCAGCAGGTCGGAAAGAGCCATGTGAAAATGAACTGTTAAATGTTTCAATGAGGTATATCAGCACTCAGGCCTGCCATGTCCCCCCCCCGTCCCCAGGTATGTGGTCCTTCTCCGTGTCGGAGCTGGCCATCCCTGGGGCCGAGATAGGGCGCATCTCGGCGGCTGACGCCGACCTGGGCGAGAACGCCAAGCTGGACTTCACCATCCTGGAGGGGGAGACCGGCGAGACGTTCAACATCACGGGAGTGAACCAAGAGGCGGTCATCACGCTCAACAAGGTGAGGCGATGGAGACGTGAGGGGGAGGGGGGGCGGGGGGGGGGGGGGGGGTAGAGGCTGTGAGTCACAGCATGGCTCTCAGCATGTTGCCCAAGCACATTAACCTGGAATCACCTGGATGCAAACAAAGACACTGTGTAAGCCTGCCCCACTCTGTATGAGTCATCTCTCCGCCGCCCTTTGCATCTGTGGACTTTTAAACAGGTGATCTATATTCATCTCACCCTTCTCTCCTTCTATGACTCCCATCCGATGAGAGTGGTTTGATGCGTTACTGACAAATGAACTTCCTCTCTGATTCACGGTGTCCCCGCCTCCCCCTATCAACGCTTCCATCTGTTTGACAGCAGAACACAATGAGGCGTCCGTACTCGCTGGAGTCGGCCGTAATTTGCAGCGAGAATGTTTTGACAGCCGCCGTTCAGCAGAAAGCTTGTTTTTTTTCTTCTCTCCCTCGGGTGCGCGCAGCGTTTTGCATGTACGGAGGGATCAACGAGGCGATGCCTCTTCATCCTCAGTTCAGCTGCCTAACCCCACCCTTCCGTGTGAGTCAGGTGATTTCAGTTTCAAACATTCTCGTGAGGATGCAGGTGGTGGTGCTGGTGGTGCTGGTGGTGCTGGTGGTTGCTAGTCGGCCACCCACTTGTTACCAGGACGCGTTGTAGCCACAAACGCGCCTCAGGAGGGAGACTTAGTACCTAGACTTAGTGTGTGGGGAGTGGGCGCTGCGCGGGAGGCTCATCTGAGACGTGGCGCTTTCTTTTCAAATGAGCCCTGAAGACACTTCAATGTAAATACAGACGTGTCTCTGTCAACGCTGTCAGCTCTCTCGCTGCTCGGGGGGGAGGGGAGTCAGTCCTGTATTTATATTGTATGCGGTATACGCCACATGCATTTGAATGATTGGAAAGATGTGGTTTTTAATATAGGAAATGTAAAATCTTGCTACTGTTAAATATTATATACGGATCGTTTTGTTCCCACTGATGTGATGGAGGTTTGTAATGCCGCTAATAAAAGAGCTGAGCTGAAAACATTCATTGCAATGTCCCAGAAACCCCTGCAGGGCTTTTCTATTCCACGTTTTGTCAGGAAGTCAAAAACAGCATTAAACAATATCCGTAAACAAATACAATCCTCACATTTGAGGCACGTCTTTGCCTGTGACTTTACTGACTCGGCTCATTATAAATGATTGCCTCCATACATGTTTGAAATTCTATGAATAGAATCACCAAAAAAAGCTATTCATTAAAAATGACTTGTACTCCTTCTTCATTCAAAAATCCAGTGTGAATGAATATTCAAATTCTGTGTGTTGCGAAACATTTCGTCACATGGTGTCTGCTCCACTAAAAGGCCTGAACTCATTGTGCAAGTTGTATTGGGATCACAGTGAAGGTCAAACATCTGTAGAGAAGAAACAAGGAGCAAAAACTCAACATTCATCGACCAATAAATCGTCCTTCTTTTGACCAGTTGGTGTCGGTCCTCCTGTCTTATGGTGACCTCCCACAACTCTCACCTCCAGTACAGGCAAGACTACATCTTCTAAACTTTTTCAGATAACTTGGAAGAGAATTATTCGAACCTGTATAGAGTTCTTTAAAAAATGTTCCTGAATTTCCCTGAAAATGCTTTTTGAGAGGGATTGTTTTTTAGAGCAGTTACAGTGATTCTGTAAAACGACGCTACTATTTGTTTTGAAAAGCCCATATTAGCGAAGCAACAGGTTGTTGGCGTTTTCATCACCTGTGCTCGTGACTCCGCTTGAATTCATCAGCGTCAGCCTTGGCTTTGGCTTAAAAAACAATCCTCCCCTGGAGGGGCTGTGCAGAGCGTCGTTTCCAAACCCCGCTGAGGGCTCCTTTGAAGAGAAGCTGAGGCAAGGAGAGGACTGGAGACTCAAGAAGAAAAGAAAAAGTGAGAGGCAAGGACCAAGGAATGAGGAAAGAGGAGCAGTGGGGGGGTGGAAGCACAGAGGGGGGAGTGTTAAAAAGAGGCGGTGACAGCAAAGAGTGCAGTATAACAAGGCAGTAAGAATATGGAGGAACCAGAGAGAGACACAGAGAGCTGCACAGTCATTGACAGCCACGCAGAGAAATTAGCACACAGACTGTGAAGCACCATCCGCGGCCACAAGCAGGAGGAAAGCAAGAAAAATGAATAATAAAAATCAGTCAAAACGGAGGAAAAACAAACCTTTGAGACAAGGAGGCAGGCAACGTGGAAACAAACAGACGAAACGAAGAAGTCAGAGGCGAGAGGGAAGGCCGAAAGAAGGAGAACTCCTAAGGAGAGCCGATCAATCAGCGCGTGCATGCAACATGGCGCCCGGCGAGATGAGAAAAGAAAAGACGAGCGGGAAAATGACATGCAGATTTATAACACACCTCCCACCCGCAGCATTCCTCCCACTAGATTCAAAGACTGAAACAAAACGAACAATTAGTCGTTCAACGTGGCCTCCTCCATGCGGCTTTGTGTTGCCTTAATCCCTCTTCAAAGGCATCAAGAAAAGAGAAATAGATTAGACCAACATTGCTGCTAAGGGTTAAATATTAAATGCAACTCCACACTCATGGGATACAAGAGGATTCATTTTTGAGCACTTTGCGAGCAGAGTGGAACATGTATTGAGTATTTACAGATCGCTGCGAGGCAGCGTGTCAGAAGTCAGCCGTGGAGCTGGCGGCATTGGATGGGGGGGGGGGGGAGGACAGGTTGTGTTAAAAGGTGCTCCAGAAAACTCCTCGTATGAATAAATCCCAAAGATCTGACTCGAATGGGATTCCACGCACCGCTAACGGGAAAACATGGCAGATAGACTACAGCTATAATAGAATTAAAAACAAACAGCGTTAAATCGACACTGAGCTCCCCCTCACTTTCCACTTTGTCAATTAAACTCCCCCTCCAACAAAACCAAAGAATCTAAAACAATACAGCAACGTTTCAAGAAATGTTGTGCGTGGGTGTGTTAATAATAAGCGTGGCCCGATGTCCGTGTCCATGCAGAAGCCTTTCATAGTGAGGAGAACTTTAGCAGAGATGATCCGCGTGGCCCCCGGAGAACCGAAGGCTTTCTGAGCAGAAACAATTTGTGTGTATCACGGAGTCGGCCTTGACCTTGCGGGTCATCTCTGCTGCTGTGGCCTGAATCTCTTTAGCCGGTGATCTAACCATGCACACACACACACACACACACACACAGAGCGGAGACGCACACCTTGCAGCAATAAACCACAGCGAGGGGAGGGAGATACAGACGCACACATCAACACCGCACACTTGACCTTGCGGCTCCGTGTTTAAAATCTGTGAAGAGGAAGCAAAAGATCCGCGAAGAGGTCCGATTGCACATTGAGACGACGGAGCTGGCGCTGCGGTGCCGTTCCTCTCAGAGCGGCGTGAGGGATGGGAGGCGGTCGGGAGACTGAGCCGAGGGGGGGCGGGAGGGGGGGGGTTAACAGCAGGTTAGGGAGGAATCGAGTCTACACAGGGAGCTGGAGGAAGGCGTTCGCTGAGAGAGAATATGAATATGTGATTGCAAAATGGAGGACAGGAGGAGGAGGACGCCGGAGACGTGCTGATGAGCACAGGGAGACAGAGACGGGGGACAGGCGAGAGAGACGCGTGGGTCATTAGCAGCCTGCAAGTCAGGGTGTGGACTGAAGAGGCCTGCTGCTCATCACTGTTTATTTACCGTCGGCCCACAGAGACCCCCAGCAATGAAACAGATCCCCTCCATTCTCTCTCTATCTCTGCATTTCATCACTCTCTCTCTCTCGCTCTCTCTCTTTCTCTCTCGGCCTGATCTCCCCACACATGTCCAAAAAGATGCAGGGCAGGGAGACACACTAGCTAGAACACACATACATACACCTATGCATACATCCAATGCACAACCCCACCCTCCTCCGGCTGGTGTCACGAGGCATGTCAGACGGCTTGTGTTTATTGTTTGTCTGTGGCTCTGGCTCAGAGCCAGGCCTTCAAGTTCACACACACACACACACACACACACACACACGGACACACAGATATCCAGGAAGAGACACGCGCAAACAGAGTGAGCCACATAGTAACGCGTTCATCCCCCCCTGTCCCCTGGTGGGCTCTGGCATTTACTTATTACATATGGTTCCTAATGAATGTACATATTTCTGCTAATGGATTTTTGATACAGCATGTGAGCAAGGCCACAGTGTAAGTAGCAGGTAATTGAGGAATTTGCATAACTGGTTGTCCTGGACTCCGCTCTGCAGCAGCGGCCCCTGGAGGCCAGAGGCTCACCTCCACGGGGTTGGTGGCAGCGGGTGGAGCACACCTTGAAATCAATCGGCCGCTCAAAAGCTCATAAACTGCCACAATGGCGGCGCAATTTTAAAAAGCGTAGCGATGGCGCGGCGTGTTTGTGAAAGCATTCATAGCCACCGATTTCAAAGCACCATTACACACGTAGACTAAATTTAATAGCACGCATATGACACAGTTGGATCTGCAGGCGCAACACCAGGCATGTCACAACATCGCTAATGGAATCCAGCAGCGTCCTGATGCAGGAGGTTCCCCTTTTGAAGAATGTTTTCAGGGTGCTGAGAGCTGTGTAAGCTTGCTATTTGTGTGCCTTTCGTTCCTTCTCTTACCTGGGGGACAAGCGGGCTCGCGGATGTGTCAGTTTGCCTTTATTATTTCCATATGCTCTCACTTAAAACGGCTGGCTAATCCTCGGTCACACGCCAGCAGCAGGCCCAGGATTATCTGTGTTTGTTTTCTCACGCCGAGTAGAGATTGTGTTAATCTCCTCATAGGGAGAAAAAAAAAAGCGGGAGGGAGAGATGGATAGAGAGAGAGAGAGAGAGAGAGAGCGAGGGAGGCCAATGTCTTGTTCGTATGTACCGAAGACGTGGGACATCTGAGAGTGCAATAAGACAGGAGACAAGTGACAGAGCGAAAGGGAGGGCGGCTGAGGGAGAACAAAGTCAAAAGAGAGATTTAGAAGTCTTTGTTCTTTCGACTCTGCAGTTGGCAGAAATGTCCAAAGCTACATTTGTCATCAGACAAATGCGTTGTGTGATCTTGGGTTTGATTTAGAATGCACAAAATTAAGAAAGAAGTTGAGCAGCCAGGGATACACAAATACACACAAACACACAAGTATGCACTCTTGTTATTTTATTTGACTTCATGTATTGAAGAGTCAGGGAAATGCGCCCCCTCTGTGACCTGAAGCCTCGCCCTGCAGAAATGAACATACAACGTACTGCTATGCATGCACTCATTCATAACCACACACACACACACACACACACACACACACACACACACACACACACACACACACACACACACACACACACACACACACTTTCTCAATAGAGCGTGTATGCACATGGGTCGGTCTCCCTGAGAAGTGATGTATTATGTATGGCCAGTCTACCATGCAGGTTAGCTAATTAATTTCTGCTAACTGTGAATCAAATTTGAAAGGGAAATTGTACAGAGGAATCAGAATTTTAAAGAAGGACATTGGGAGCTTCGCAGGACAGGAGAAGGTTACACTTGTAGAGTGTGTGGGTAAAAAGGAGACAACTTAAGGGATACAGGAGTCCGTCAGTATGTCTGTTTTCTGTGAAAATACGTGTTTTGTCAGGGGTCAAAAGAGTCGAAACGAGAAAGGTGCTCAGTAAAGTGAAGATATCCACCATGTGGGTCTTGATCGTTGCTGTATTGTGGGTTCAAATCAATATAACCTACAAGTAGTCCACCACAAACTGACAAATTCCACCCATTCTGCCTGGTGTTTGTGTGCGTGAAAACATTGTGCAAGTAATGTTATTTACACACGTGCACCAGACCGAAAGACCTTAGAAGAAGAATCGGGCCGTTGTGTGACGAGTGCGTCACGTATGGGGGAGAGAGAGGGGAGTGTGCGTGCTTCTGTCGCACACAGACGGGGGGGGGGGGGTGGTGGGGGGGTGGAGGGATGGGTGTGGGCGTAAGGGGAGTTGGATGATAGAGTGTGTAAGGCAGGCGGAGGTAGGGGGGGGAGTGCAGTGATGGAATGCTGGGGGACGAGAGGGGGGTGAGGGTGATGAGTGTGTGCTCACAGCGAAAGTGACACCTCTCCTCTCCAGATAGATTGTCTCTCTCTCCCTCCATGTAATGGGGACCCCGTTAAGGAACCCTTTCCCACCGTCTACCCGACCGAAACCCCCCCTCGCCCCGTCCCCACGCACACGCACGCCCTCATCTCCACACGCTTCTTGTTTATTTATCTTTCCTTTAGAGGCATTCCCTCAAATTGCCAACATTTCGATCCCTATCCCTTTGCCCTTTTCTCTGCGTAATCTTTAATCAATCTTCTAAAACTGCTGATTTTCTGTAGAGTAGTTTACTCTGGTTTACAGCTCAGAGAATGGCAAGCGAAGAGAAGAGGAAATGGAAAAAGAGAGATCAGAACGGGCGCGAGCGAGAGGATATCAATATTCCCAATGCCGCTGGGATCCTCGGAATGATTTTTTTTTCTCTAATATTCGGCGAAGCCAAGGAGACGTTTTATCCTCTGTCCAACATGGTTCTCTGTGTCAATCCCACTGACAGGACTCATATGGGCCTTGGTTACTTTAGGAACACACACACACACTGACAGAAGACCTGAGGACACGCCGGCCCCAAAGATCCACTTGTACCCTGCACACAAGCCCACACACCAAATATCCAAACATTTATGAAATCTCCTCAACAGAAGGTGTTTTATTTCAACACAGTGGATGTATGTAATTCCATGCGTGTGCCTTCACTAACAATTACCTAGGTAGACCCGATCTTTTTCGCCTCACAGGGGGAGCACGGCGCCGCAATCACACGAACACTTCAGACAAATCGGCTGCGTAACTTACCTGTAACAAACACCGCGGCCCGAGCCGCTACAGCAAATGACATTTCTTCTCCCTGCGAGGATACAAAGCGTTTTTTTTTACGATTCTCATAGCCAGGTAGGAGTCTCCATGGTGATGGTCGAGTTGCCATGGTCATTTTTTAAGGGCTTTTTTTTCTTGGGTGCCTCTGTTTTCAGTTTCAACTCATGGAAATCTATCCCCCGCGGCACATCGAAACTATTGGCCGCGCTACCTCCAAAAAAAACAACTTACTCCCACATTGTTTGACAAGTCGCCAAATCAAAGCAAGATCCAAACATGGAGTAGCATCATTGTCGGAGCCCTAGACGATGCTTTCAACCTTTCCTAAGTATCGGTGAATCTCATTTGCAATGCTGTATATATACGAAATGTACGTATGTACGAAATTCCATATCGCGGTATTTAGAAAGATTGTGACGGTATTGCTTTTTCAAGTAAACAAATTAAGTCATTGACCTCGAAAAGGACCGCCGGGCTACCCAAAACAGCTGTTCACTGGCCAACTTGCTCACAACTGGCCGGCGAGTTAGCTTGTTAGCGTGTTAACGTGTTTGCTCGATAGCGTGTTAGCTATTTAGTGTGTTAGCTTGTTAACTAGTGTTGCACCAGCGGCTCGACAAACTTGGATTTACCAAAACCAAAACCCCTCCAAACAGACACAGCTCCTCTCTTGGGTACAAGTTCTGTTGGTGCATCTCTGGTCTCTGGTTGTTCCTCCTGTGTCGCTCTTTCCCCTGTTTTCACATAGAAGCGGAGATAACGTTACTTCTTGTTGTGAGCGGTTCCCACTATGCAGTTCGCTGGGGTCATTTTTATAAATGGACAATTATTAGTGTAACAAATTGTGTCACAAGCTGTTGTGTTGTGACGTATTACCCTGTTAAATAGTGTTTGTTGTGGGTTATTCATTGTTGTTAAACAGTTATTACCATGAGTCAGTACAGTATACAGTATATTGTTATAACCGGTAGACGCCCAGGCTGAAGAGAATCTTGTGTGAAGATTGGACCAAATGAAAAGCACAACAGGTTTTTGGATCCAATGACTATTTGTTGCCCATAAAAACTTTGCAGTTAGTTTGTATACCTAAACGTCTGACGATGGTATTCTTCTATTCTTCAACCGCGCTAACTAGCCCTCCTCCACTGCCCTCCCCAGGCGGTCGACTATGAGAGCCGTAGCTCCTACTCCTTCTCTGTGGAGGTCCTCAACCCCATAGTAGATCCTCGCTTCCTGCGCAGAGGCCCCTTCAAGGACCGGGCCTCCATCCGAGTAGCAGTGCTGGATGCAGACGAGCCACCGAGGTTCTCCCGAGCACGATACCACATGGACGTGTCTGAAAACTGCCCGCCGGCCTGCACTGTGGGCCGGGTCAGTGCCGTCGACCCCGATACTGGTCTCACCAATAACATCAGGTACAGAAACACATCTGTCATCATGAAGCTAGTAAGAGTATTTCTCATTTAGATTAATGGAGGCAAATTCAGATAAAGGTGGCCTATCTCACACGGCGCCATCCATTCACCGAGGTTTTTATCGATGGAGCACTTTATAATAAATATGCTAATTAGCTTCATTGCTGAACGTTGGACAGCCGGTGAGCATGGCTTTGTTGGTACAGGTTAAACAATGAGTTAAAGGGTAAATGAATGTGTTACTGGTGTGCTGGAGGGGGAGGGGGGCGTGTTTCCTTTGGACAGAAAAAGAAAGCCTAAATATTTGCAGTCTTTGTGCTAAGCTAAGCTAAGCTAACAGGCTGCAGACATGAGACTCATCCTAACTGTAAGGAAGAAAGCCTCTCCAGAAATGTTGATTTAGTCATTCAAACGATCAATTCTGTTTCTATGATGTGTATACAGCTGCAATGCTAAGTGAAAAATAAACCACATGACTGTGCTGCCAGTTGCAGTTTCTTTTTATTTAATGTTTTAGAGTTCTTTTAATTGATTGTTTTTAACATGGCATATGAACTCTTTGGGATTGAAATCCAAACCCAGCTATTTAACGAAGAGAAAAAAAGACATAAGAGTAATAGCTCAACAAATAAAAATAAGCTAACCAAACGCCCACTCAGTGTTCCCTCGAGCATGCAGTACTCACATACGTTTAGTGGTCCACTGCCGTGTCCCAATTAGCAGAGGCAAAAGTGCTAAGAGTGAGTGTGTGGGGAGGGATGATGGTTGGTATATTCTCAGAGATATTTAGATAATCGTTGGCACTTCAACAGAGCTCCTATCAGCTCCGATAATCTCCCTATATTAATTCTTTGTCCATTTGAAGGCAGACCTCCTTATCGCACCCTCACACACTCGCCCCGTGTGCTTCTTTCACTCGGCACCCCACTGCCACCTCAGCCCGCTTCTTTCCTTCACTTATTCCTTTCTTCGCTTCTCTCTGCCGCCTTTTCCAATTTTCACTTTCACCTCCCCTTTCTCAACTATCTCCCTCCTCCAACCCCACTAACCCTTCTCCAGGTTCTCCATTGATCCGCAGTCGGACCCAGAGGCTCTGTTCCGTATCACCCCAGACACCGGCCTCATCACCACGGCTATGGAGCTGGACCGGGAACGCGACCACTGGCACAACATTACTGTCATCGCCACGCAGAGAGGTCAGAGGTCCTCATCCCCCCTCTATTAGTTCAGAGCCTAAACTCTTAAATGGGACCAACGTTTTACCAACACTTGCTCCCACTGATGAGCTTGAGGGTGTGAAGGGTTCATGGGAGTGTAAAGTGTAAATGGCGCGGCATCTGAAAAGCACAGGTTCCAAAGAGTGATGCTGTTCGCTAAGCGGCTTAGCGCTCCAATCATAGAGCCGTGAGGGGAATGCCGTTTTGCCTCCACAAATTGTTTGTAACAGGTTGCCCCGAGGATCAATTGATCCACACCGCGAGAGTTATCTGAGGCTGCGATAGATCGGTGCTCTTAAGGGTTTCACCAGAAACAAAGGATTAAAGCAACATGTCAAACGCGACTTTTAAGGAGAGTGGAAAACGCCTTTTAGTTTCAGTTCACACCAAAAAGAAGACACCAAAAAAACCTGAAAGGGACAATCTCAATGTCACAAAGCTGTGATGCAGCTTTCACCAATTATCAAAATGAGGTTGTCTTCGTTGGATTCTGTTGTCCGGGCCAAATGAGGAACTTTCAAACAACAAGATGCTTTGTATCAATAGCTCAAGACGTGCTGGGGTTGGTAAAACCCTATAAGGGCCATAGTGGTGACCCTGACTGGGGTGGAGGGGTTTTAAAGAGCTTAGACTGCTGGTTTGGTGTGAATGATAGGGCTGGCAGTATTGTGTTTCTTTTGTCATGAAAGGATAAAAACAATGCAAAGGTGCATCTCCCAATACTCCTAATCTGTCTGTCCAAAACTCAAACACAACCCCTGCTGAAAAATGTCCTTAAACTGCTGGGAAAAGACATAATTCAGAGAAATGGAAATAGTGCATTCAGGGACTATTTCTAGCTGTAGATTATTGCATAAGTGGTGAGTATTATTGGCAGCAAGTGTATGTGGGACTGACTGAAATGACACCTCAAGCCAAGTGTTTGCAATATGGAAAGAACATGCCACCCACTGGAAAAGTCAATGGCCCTTTCTGCAACAGCACAATTATATATATATCATGTTTTGAATTGGTTTGGCAGGAAAGAATTCATGTAAATTTCGGTGATTTCATGTGATTTGTCGACGAGATCAGCTATAATCTAGAATTCAAATCAGTCAGCTGACCTGACAAGACTTTTTTTTTCTTTACCAAAAATCAAGTTGGAGGTTTTTCATTCTCTTACCTTTTGTGCTCAATGTTGCGCAGATGAGAAAACATTTTCAGAAAGACTTCAGAAAGACCAATGATGATGTCAGATCAGCAAATGGCCATAAATGGAATTGGCTTTTCAGCCTGGCATGTCTTTTTTCTTTTTTAACGAACACCAGCCTACTGCTAAATGCTGGCTACATATTAAGGGTCATTCTTGGTAACTTTGAGGCCATTATTTGGATCTTCTTCTAAGGCCAAAAAACTAAAAAGAACTAGTTGGTGTAAAAAGTTTTGCTGAAGTTGCAGTCCAGTGGCCGCTGAGTATGCGAGGAGAGGAAACTGTCTTTTGTGCCAGGTCTCGCTCCGGACAAAGTTTATGTTAACTTAAAACGACTCGAGGGGCTGCTTGTGGCAGCAAGTGTTGGTAGGACGTGGAGTACAGCACAGTGAGTGCCTGTCTTAAATAATGAGCTCTCGCTAACAAATGAGACAGTCGGAGGCCGTGTTGGCTCCTAACTCACTAGGAGCCGTGCCATGGCCATGGGCAGGCCAGCTCATCCGGCAGCATTACAGCAAGAGCACATTTTTGGGCTTTTTCCGGCAACTGTGAAGCAGCCGCTGTCATCCGTGACACAGTGGCTTGAGAAGACGGTGTGGGAGTATGCCGATTTACAGAATGCATGCCCCCCTGCTGTGTTTCAGGGTTGCCTGCTTAAATGAATGAGTGAAGGTGTGTGCTGAAAAGCCTGGATTGTGTGTGTCCCCGCACAAGAGCAGCCTCAGCTGTTACTGTGACTGTTCAGCTCAGAGTGCGACGTTTCATGCGCGATCGGGAGGACTTGTATGTATTCAAGATGGAGACCTCCGGCCAATCCATTAAAACTGCGCCGTGGCGTGACCGCATGCAGATCGACTCCCTCTTCTGCTAGTTTTCCTCTCGTTCTCAGTAAACACACGCACACACGCGCTATGGCGAGGAATGCAACAACTTCATGTTGCTGGGGAGACTGTGAAACTAAATGTACTACTTTATCTTTAGCCAACTGTGCGCTCGGTAACGTGAGTGCCGTTGAAGTTGCTGTACAAAGACTGAAAAGCGCAACCTCGCTCGACGGTCAAATGGGTTTATGGGTAAATGCAAACTTGGCACCTGTCACGGTTTGGGTCTGCTCTGTCTTATTTTGTAGTTTTCATGTCTCTGGTGTTCCTGGGTAACTTCACTTCCTGCCTTGTCCTGTCTTCCCTTGTGATTGTCTGCCGTGCTTGATCGTTTCCACCTGTGTTCAATCACCTGCACCTCCCTTGTGTATTTAAGCCCTGTGAGTCTCTTGTCTGGTGTGGCGTCATTACATGTCAGCGTTCATGTGTCAAGTAAGTCAAGTCAAGTCTGTTTCGTGTTTTCAAGTCTAGGTCCCTGTTTTTGTCTGTTTTGTTTTCTCCTCCTTCCTCCCTTTTTTGGTTGGAGCGATTTTGATTTTGAGTTTTTGACAATTAAAGTCTTTTATTTTTCAACTCTGCGTTTGAGTCCTCCCTCCTTGCCCTCGACCGCGTCCCCCCCGTGACAGAATGACGCCACCTCCTAAGGACCCAAGAAACCCATTTTTGGGAACTCGCCTGGCGTTTGGGGACCCACACGGCACGCAGCTGGCTGCCCGGCGCAACGCCAACCCTGGCTCGAAAGCAGGCTCCAGGCAGCGCCCCGGTCACCGCCCTCGCCGCTCTCCAGACCCAGGTTGGGCCTCGCCGATGGAGGCCAGCGTCCAGCCCCCAGTCCTCAGCGCACGCTGGAAACAGGTGCTGGAGCTGGCCGCCCGCCTCCAGGCCAGGTACGACCCCCACGCCCTGGACCTCCGCATTCGGCGGCAGCGACGGCGCCAACCACGCCCGTCTCTGCCCGAACCGGCCCCAAGACCCACGCCCCCAGCTCCAAGACCCACGCCCCCAGCTCCAAGACCCACGCCCCCAGCTCCAAGACCCACGCCCCCAGCTCCAAGACCCACGCCCCCAGCTCCAAGACCCACGCCCCACGCCCCCAGCCCCAAGACCCCCGCCCGTTCCGGCCCCCAGAGCCTCGCCTCCTCCCGTTCCGGCCCCCAGAGCCTCGCCTCCTCCCGTTCCGGCCCCCAGAGCCTCGCCTCCTCCCGTTCCGGCCCCCAGAGCCTCGCCTCCTCCCGTTCCGGCCCCCAGAGCCTCGCCTCCTCCCGTTCCGGCCCCCAGAGCCTCGCCTCCTCCCGTTCCGGCCCCCAGAGCCTCGCCTCCGCCCGTTCCGGCCCCCAGAGCCTCGCCTCCGCCCGTTCCGGCCCCCAGAGCCTCGCCTCCGCCCGTTCCGGCCCCCAGAGCCTCGCCTCCGCCCGTTCCGGCCCCCAGACTCCGGTCTCCGCCCGTTCCGGCCCCAAGACTCCAGTCTCCGCCCGTTCCGGCCCCAAGACTCCAGTCTCCAGCCCCGTCCCCACGGCCCCCGACCATGACCCCTCCAGGCCCGTCCCCACGGCCCCCGACCATGACCCCTCCAGGCCCGTCCCCACGGCCCCCGACCATGACCCCTCCAGGCCCGTCCCCACGGCCCCCGACCATGACCCCTCCAGCCCCGTCCCCACGGCCCCCGACCATGACCCCTCCAGCCCCGTCCCCACGGCCCCCGACCATGACCCCTCCAGCCCCGTCCCCACGGCCCCCGACCATGACCCCTCCAGCCCCGTCCCCACGGCCCCCGACCATGACCCCTCCCTCCCACCCTCTTGGGACCGCCTGGAAGTCGGTCCTTGAAGGGGGGGTGGGGTCAGGGGTTGGGTCGGCGCCCCCGGCCACGACGACGACAACGCCGGAGCCGCACAGCTCTGCGCCCCACGCCACGACGACGCCGGAGCCGCACAGCTCTGCGCCCCACGCCACGACGACGCCGGAGCCGCACAGCTCTGCGCCCCACGCCACGACGACGCCGGAGCCGCACAGCTCTGCGCCCCACGCCACGACGACGCCGGAGCCGCACAGCTCTGCGCCCCACGCCACGACGACGCCGGAGCCGCACAGCTCTGAGCCCCACGCCACGACGACGCCGGAGCCGCACAGCTCGGCGCCCCACGCCACGACGACGCCGGAGCCGCACAGCTCGGCGCCCCACGCCACGACGACGCCGGAGCCGCACAGCTCGGCGCCCCACGCCACGACGACGCCGGAGCCGCACAGCTCTGCGCCCCACGCCACGACGACGCCGGAGCCGCACAGCTCGGCGCCCCCCGAGACCCTGAGGCCCGGCCGCCGACCCGGCAGACCCCCCGAGACCCTGAGGCCCGGCCGCCGACCCGGCAGACCCCCCGAGACCCTGAGGCCCGGCCGCCGACCCGGCAGACCCCCCGAGACCCTGAGGCCCGGCCGCCGACCCGGCAGACCCCCCGAGACCCTGAGGCCCGGCCGCCGACCCGGCAGACCCCCAGAGCACCCCACGCCCGGCCGCCGCCCCGGCAGGCCGCCGGACCATAGCTGTCGGGTCCCCACCCTCCCGCCCCTTGTCTGATTTTCATGGTTCTGCCCCCCTTTAGGACCGTCTGGAATTCGGTCCTTGAGGGGGGGGTTCTGTCACGGTTTGGGTCTGCTCTGTCTTATTTTGTAGTTTTCATGTCTCTGGTGTTCCTGGGTAACTTCACTTCCTGCCTTGTCCTGTCTTCCCTTGTGATTGTCTGCCGTGCTTGATCGTTTCCACCTGTGTTCAATCACCTGCACCTCCCTTGTGTATTTAAGCCCTGTGAGTCTCTTGTCTGGTGTGGCGTCATTACATGTCAGCGTTCATGTGTCAAGTAAGTCAAGTCAAGTCTGTTTCGTGTTTTCAAGTCTAGGTCCCTGTTTTTGTCTGTTTTGTTTTCTCCTCCTTCCTCCCTTTTTTGGTTGGAGCGATTTTGAGTTTTTGACAATTAAAGTCTTTTATTTTTCAACTCTGCGTTTGAGTCCTCCCTCCTTGCCCTCGGACCCTGCGTCGTGACAGCACCTCCTTTGTGTGCACACGCTCGTGATTGTTACATTGTTACATTTGTGGATTTTCTTTCATGTCAGGTACAGGTTACTGCATTCACCTCAGAGTTTTCTATTGTGAGCTGTTTTGTGATTGGCTCTTTCAGACAATCCCAGCCAGGTGTCCAGAGTTCTGGTTGCGATAGAGACGTTAGACCTGAATGACAACGCACCGGAGCTGGACCGCCAGTACACAACGGCCATGTGTGACTCATCGTCCATCGGGCAGGTCAGTATGTGTTTTAGCGACCTCTGATTGATGGGTGGTGTCTGCATGAAGAGTTCTGCTTTAAAACGGATCCAAAAAAGTATTCCATGAGTGAAAATTGGTGCAGTCAATTGATCCTTTTCCACTGCCGCAACATCACAAAACATTTCATTTTGCAACCTTTCCAGTTACTTGATGTGGTACCTGGTTTTCCCACAGGCCTTGGCTGTAGCAATGTTATGTAACGCTAACATGCTAAACTAAGAGTGTGAATGTGGTAAACATGAAACCCGCTAAACATCGGCTTGCAACGCGGCCAAACAATGCGGTTTCCCATAAATAGAATATCACTTCAGAGCAGTTTTCCTTCTGTGCGGGTGTTGTTCAGAGCCACGTCTGTTGAAGAACAGGAGCCTACAAAGTTCAGCCATTTCAGCTACAGCGCGCCATTCAGCGATGACGCAGGTGAATCCTCCATGGCCTGTTATCGGAACACAGCAGCCATTCAGATTGTAATTAAACTCCAGTTTGCTCTCAGGCTGTCCCCCCTCCTGCCATCCGTCCAGCTTTTTTTTTTGTCCTTCTATTCCTCTGCTTCATGGTGTTCTGACTTGATCCTATCTGAATTATAGAAATCATCTCTGCGCTTCTCAATCTCACCTTGGAAGGCTTCCTTTTGCCCTCTCCTTCCCCACTCTTCCTCATCCTGTTCTGTAGCCATATTTTGGTCTCTTAGCCCATCTGTTGTTGTTTTTTTCATAGGCTTCTGCTTGTGTCTTTGTTGTTTCTCGCCACTAAATCTGTGATTCGGTGGCGGCGGCGTTGATTTGTTTTCGCCGCCTGTGGTGTTTGTGTTCGGGTACGCCGTGATGCGCGGCCGGCGCAAGGAAGGGAGATTATGATATCATGAAAGGTGTTTAAGGTTTGTGTGCGTGGGAGTCTCTCGCTCTCAAACCTCTCTTTCTCTCTGCGTGGCTTCGTCAAGCCACGCTGGAATATTCACACCCAGCAAACCGACGACATAACGCGACTGTACAGAACGAATGTCCCCGCGGCCTGCAGACACCGACTAACTCATCCCCGCATTCCCTCTCCACGCCGGCTCTCTAAAGCCTCTCTGAGAGGACGTCATGCATAATGATGACCAGAAGTTTCCTTCCAAATAAATCACCCCTCAGTTTAAGCTCCGAGGGGGAAATCTTTAGTCCTTTGTTTCTTTTAGAATCATTTTGTTACAATTGCCACTGTAGGCTTGACGCGGATGCCACTACCAGATGATCAGATGTTTGTGTAAGGCGATCCACGTCAGACAGGGTTATTTATTGGATGTGGGTATCAGACTCGGTCCGCCTGGGTCTCTCGGCACTAATTGTTTGGCTTGTTTGGATTCATGCTGACGTCTGCTAATGGTTTGGCGCTAAAAGCACTCTCTGTGCAAATGTTTCTGCCCTTACCTTTTTTTTCCCGCCCTCTCAAACACACACACCCTCCCCTCACCCTATCTCGTCTGCTTTCTCTATCTCTTGCTTTCAGGTGGTGCAGGTGTTGCGGGCGATTGATAGAGATGAGGGAGGGAATGACAGCACTGTGTATTTCAGCATCCCTCCGGAGTCCGGCGCCGCCCTCAACTTCAGCGTCAGGGATAGCGGTGGTAGGCACTCAATCTTCTCCTCTCTCTGTCTCTTAATACCCTCCCCTGCCAGAGACACACTGTTTCTCCACTACTTTGTTAAGGCTCTTAATCCCACATTCTCCTCCCCCAGCGTTGTCTTTTCCCCTCCTCTCGAACCCTCTGCCTCCTCCCTTCACCCCCCCCCCCCTTTCCCTCCCTCTCTCTTCACCATCCATCTCCCACCTCCGGTGGCCCAATTGTTTTGCTTTGTTATGCTCCTCTCTTTTATTTGTCCCTCTCGTTTGCCTTCACATACCTTCCACCTCCATCTTCTCCCCACAACCACGCCACCGCGGTGTTTTACAAAGAAAAGCTTCTGAAGGAATCACAGCTGCTTCATTTCATTCCCTTCAGCTCAATTGAATTGAGCTACTTAGCATTTGTTTCTAGTTCATTCTCCGTGTGTTCCGCTTTCTTTGGCCCATTTTTCTCAGCAAAGACACACACAGTTCATATGCAGTGCAAGTACACATTGACATAGACATATACTAAAGTACAGTACAATCATGAAATCACAGTGGCTTCTGATGTACTGATGGTCTTTTGCATCGAATCATAGAGTTTGGGGGTTATTTTAGCTGAAATTAATTGTAACTAAAAAATAAAAGTATGTAAAGTTACCGCTTTAGACAGAAAGTATGTATTGTTCTACATTCACAACCCCTCACTGTGTTTTTAAGTTATGCAGAGGAATTTCTTTTTAAATCAGTTTCCCACCAAACCACAATGTGTTTATCCTTCAGGCCTAACAAACATGCTCAATTAAACATAAAACATTTGCAGTTTTAAAGATTTTGAAACCTGCGCAATTCAAAATGTTATCCCCCCCCCCCCCCTTCACATCAGCTTTCTGATGCATTACAGGTCTGTTGATTGGTGGAATACTATACACGTCATACACAGTTGCATCAGTGGCATAAATCTGTGCAATGAACATGAGAACAAATATATAAAATGAAGCCAAAGGACCATCCCAGTCTGGATATTTTTTTTCCTACAACGCCTAACCTGGCTCTTCTTGCCTGACCAACCCAAACAAGGAGGGCAACGAGTGATGGGGCGATAGTGGTGGGCTTCAGCAGCATGAAAAGAAAAGGAAAAGCTCTGTTAAAGCAATGCTGCATAATAATTGTCCATGCCCCTCTGATTGACTTTAATGAGCATCCGGACCCTTTCGAGAGCTTTAATTCCACTGGGATGATTTTCACACTTTAGGGGTTTAGGAATAAGGCCCCTTAAACCAGCTGTTTCCTGCACGCAGCGTTCTGCTACATGGTATTGCACAGGTAGAGTGCAGTGAGTTTTTCTGAGCTTTTCACTACATGAGGTTAATGATAGTGGTGACAGCAAACCCAATGTGCGGACAACAAAACCACACGCGACACGTAATGCGCAACCCACTGCGTAGAGACCAGGGGAAGTCGATTCTACCCATCCGTAAGATAAAGCGTATCGATCAACCAAGTTAAGTTATCTCGATACGTGTACTCTGTCTGACTCGCTCTGCTACGGATGGATCTGAGCGATAAACTCACTTGACATGCACGATCAAAAGGCCTCTTTGAAGTGTCATCCAACAGTAGAACAGAGAAAAACAAGAACACGCTCTGTTCTCACTTGGACAGTCAAAGGAATGCTGCAGGATTTGCTTTGTTAAAAAAAAAAAAAACACTAATGATTCAGATCAGAGAAGATTGTTTTGATAACCAAGTCTGTTATATATATATTTATCTGAATTTGCAGCGCCCTTCATGACGATTAAATATTCTCCACACAACGTTTGTGAGCTGTGTAATCTGTTGCATTATTTTTTGTAGCCTTTTATATTGGATTTAGAGGGAATCTCTCTCCTTGGCAGACACTGTCTGTCAGACCAATAGAGACCAGAGCCCTGTTGTCGTCGCTGCTCTCATGTGAGCCGTTATTGCTGAAAATAATAATAGCTGCTCGGGCTTACTGTGTGTTCCATGTGTGTAACCACACCTGCTTCCTCTGTGGTGTAAAGCAATCACCTATTGATCGCAGTCCCAAGTTTGATATCTATCATTTCACAACTGTGCACTTGTCAACAGATGCATTCTCTCCCCCTCAGGCCCCACAGCGAGCCTGGTGCTGCTCTCCCAGCTCCAGCCGCTGTCCCGCTCCACCGCCTCCACCCTGACGCTCCACGTGCCGCTGGTGCTGAGGGACGGGATGTCGGGCCTCACCAACACCGGGACGGTCACCGTGTCCGTGTGTCCCTGCCTGAGAGGGGGGGCCCGCGCCGGGGAGAAGGGGAAGGACAAAGAGACGGAGGGCGAGTGGGACTGGGAAAGAGAGGCGGTGTGTCTCCCCCAACAGTCTTCCCTGCCCTCCCCCGGGCTCAGCACCGCCGCCCTGCTGGCCATCCTGGCTTGTGTGGCCACTCTACTGGGTAAATACTGCTATACACACAGATGCGTAATCTGTCATCACCACCACACAATCACAAAAGCGGTAAAATAATAATCATTTATTGTACCCTGAAAGCTACTTATATATATATAACCAACATCATATTTTCATGACAGCATTATTTATGAAGTTATATCATTAAGATTTACTGCTTGAAAAGGAGTTTAATGCTAATCTAAAAAAAATAGAAGGATGAGTAAATAGTGTTTAGGGCTGTTTACCCTCCACTTCATCCCTGGGTGTTTAATCTGCATATAAAAATAATGGAGGCAGCAGCGTAAATCTTTTCCTTAGTCACAGCTGCTGAATAGTCGGGTTTAATTTTCCTCGCGTTTCTGGTCCAGTCATCTCCTCTGGCAAGGTCACAACTAATCACTGGTAAAATACCAATTCTGAGTGATTATCTGGGCCCTCCGGTTTTTGATAGAAGCATAATAAAATGCCACTGCCGCCTTTGCAGAACCTCTCAAATGCTCAATTGGATAAGGTGGAGGTGCTGAGAAGACTGGCCTGTGGACAAATTGTCATTTCTTTTCAGTCTGTTGGATCACTACTGACGCCTTGTTGATAGGGGCATTATCATTCTGTAAAAGGCCCGTTCAATCAAGACGGAAGTGCGACACCGCGTGAAGGTGATCGTGCAGAGTGTCTTTTTGGAGGGAGAATTCAGTCCTTCATGTGACAAGGGCAAAAACTAAAACAGGACATACACACAACTTCACAGCATTGGCCTCATGTTTGTGGCCTTAAACTAGAGTTAGAGCTTTCGCATCTAAAGGAGGTTGATGCTAATCCTGAGCAGTGTAACTGGGTCCTTTCACAAAACGCCAAATGTTCTTACAAAGCTGAGATATCAGCTTCGTCAGGTTTCCGCCTGGTTACCAGAAAGGAGATTGGGGGATACAGTGTAACGGGTGAGCTACGGACCCAGAAGCAACACGGCAAACAGCCGCAGTAGTTCTGATCAGTCATTTTCCACAAGACAAACAAGTGGGTTCCTAAGTCCCCAGGAAAAGACGGCGTCTAATACAGAAGGCCGGGTGAGTTACCGGTGGTGGTCGAGGTGACCCAAGACAGGCAGGGTCGGCAATGAGGAATCAGTCCAGCAGTAAAAGTCTGACATACTGCAGAGAACGATCAGGCAGCGAGTGAGTTTTGAGTGACTGGGTTGAACTACTGAAAGGAGTGAGTGGGGGAGACGGGTGAGAGTCATTGAGCTGACGAGGTGGATTGTGACTAGCAGGGGCACTGAATGAACGGATTAGGTGAGTGAGAGGTGGAAGTGACATATGGCTCGTCGGGCCACTCAAAGCAGGGAAACGCATGTTAGTCGTGGCGTGAAGGCGATCCCTCAGATTGTTGTGATCAGGACACATTACGTCGGTTTCATGGAAACTAATACTGCTACAACTTCATCTTACTGCTGGAGCTCAACCCCTGTGGTACATCCGAATGAAGACCCCTCCCCCAAACAATGACCCTCCAATGAATGGGTTACCTAACGTGCAGACCTTTTATTGATGCGTCCAAATGCCGTAAATAAGCAGATAAAAACCTAAGACACCTTTAAAACAACAAGACATTAAAATACAGACAAGTGAGTACGAAAACACGGGAGATAAGATAAGGTAAAATGATATAGAAAAAAGACAACTTCTCCTTTTCAATGTAGCTTTGCTTGTCTTCCACAAAATCCACAGTGAATGACTAGAAATAAGACTGCTGTGAGCCTCTGGGTCAAATCAAAGACCCTTATTTGAAAGAACACAGGAAATATTGAATTCCTGGCTGAGGAGAAACCAGATGGCAACCTCCAGCATGATGGTTATTTAGTAAATGATGGTCCCATTTACAGTGCAATAGATCACGCAGGGCTTGCTTTAGGGCAGGGCTAACCTGCTATTGCAAAGTCACTTTGCATCTTTGTCTTACTTTGACTTACTCAAACCCTTTGAGTGTTTAAGCACATATTCACTTGCTTAGCATTGGCTAATGTCACTCTTGGTTCCAAAAACACAAGATTGTGATAGCCAAAATGCATAAAAAGAGACTTTGAATGCACTCTATAAGTGAAACATATTAGTGAAGGAGTAGTTGATTATTCTCTTGATTAACAAAGACTGTTTTCAATCAGGTGTCTTTTTACAAAAGAAATCTTTTCACTAAGTGGCGTCCGGGTTGTTTTGCCATTGTTTTTTTTACATTAATATTCCAACTAAGTTTTCCCTGTTTCCAATGTTTACTATATACTAAATTACTAAAGTATATAATTCCAAAAATCAAACATGATGAACTTGATCAAAATGTAATGCACTTCTATCAGCGGTAGCCTCATTGGAGAGACGCTTTCCAGAGCTTATTTGTCAACATCCCCGGGTCAAATATAGCTCTCTGCTCGGGGAATATGATATAAGAGTCACGGGAGAATAAGGAGTCCATTTGCCTGACTGGAACTCAAAGTCGATTACACAGTGGGGGCATGTAGCGTTCTGATATGATACACCAGCCTTCTAACCCCAGGGCCTCCTCTGTGTTTGTGTTCCTCTATGTCTCACCTCTTTGTCCGACTGAATACGCCTCCCTTCGCTCACTCGCTCCTCTTCCTTCCTTCCCTTTATTTCCCCCGGTGACATCACCCCCCCCACCCCCCTCCCCCTCCTCCTTGGTTAATCAACCCTCTGCCTCCATATCCTTTTATTCGCCTCTGCAGCGGTGAGCGCCCTCTCGTTGTCCCTGCGCCGGCAGAAACGCGACTCCCTGTCACCGCTGGAGGAGGACGACGTGCGCGAGAACATCATAACGTATGACGACGAGGGCGGGGGCGAGGCCGACACGGCCGCCTTCGACATTGCCGCGCTCCAGAGCGCGCCGCACAGCTCCCGCTCACGTGGCTATCGCACGCTGGACAGCAGGAACGTGTAAGTAGGCTGAAGGTCTGTGTGTGTGTGTGTGTGTGTGTGTGTGTGTGTGTGTGTGTGTGTGTGTGTGTGTGTGTGCTACATCAGAGGTGGTGCTCACATGTATGGCAATTGTTGTTTGATTACATCAAACATCCCTGGATGGCCTCTTATCGTGTGCTAAAAGGAAGTTAGGGAGGAAACAAATTTACCCCCTTCAGAGTAAAAGCTTTCATCCCATTCCAGCACTTAATTGATCCACTTAAAGCAACGGATCGCGCCTTAACTCCAAGATCATAATCAGTCACCAATCAAAACACTGAGACGGAAGGTTATCACGCTCTGCAGCCCTGGGAGACCACTTTGTTGTGCTTGTTTTGTTGGAAGCACGTTTATGCTCTGCTACATCAGAGGGCTGTCTGCACCCACTTTGATGTCTCTGCGAAACGTTGTTATTGCCTTTGGACTAACAATTAGCTCTGATGAATTCTGGCGAGCCAAATCGAAAGGCCATAAACAAGTACAAAGGCTGCGTTAAGTTTATCGAAAACAGCTTCGCTCACTACATGGAGGTGGACACAACAGGAGGAAAAAAACAACAACTTTCAATCCTAAGCAATGCTTTGCAACGTCGTTGCAATACACACAACCTCTGTGAAGTTTGACATTTTTTCTTGACTCTGTGTCACAGCGGGGCGTAGTTAAACTTAAGGGGAACCTTGAAGCTGTAGTTTGAGGTTCTGTTGTATGCAGGGTTCGAAATGACTTAGGACTCTTGGGGGGTCCCCTAAAATGTAAGTATAAAAAATACTGAAGACTACCTTGCTACACTATATACTGCAGGCAAAATTATATTGACATATTTTGAAGGTGGGATAATGGTCTTGGGATGTTTTTCATGGTTTGGGCTAGTCCCAGTATTGTAGTGGTGTCTGGAGAAGTGGATTGGCTATAATCAAACAGGTAACCCTGTAATTCTGGAGCAACAAAGTTACAGCACCTTATATAAATCCCTGACATGACAAAGTGGATAACAGGTCATTCTTTCCTTGAGCAAGGAAGTTACCTAAATCCACCAGGTGTACTCATTATGGCAGCACCATGCACCTTCAAAGAGTTTGATGAAATACAAATGGCGTTTCTCATCCCTTATGTTAATGGAATTTGTAAAACAACTAGCCGCTGGAATGAATAATGGTGATGTCTATAAAGACTGTTCCTGGCATCTAAATAAGGCACCGAAATCAAAATTGCTTTTCGGTCCGGTAGATAACGGCCATTAACATACCTGTACCGCAGAGGTAAGCATGTAAATCTCCACATCTCACTGCGTAGAGCAGTGGGCGCGTTGGCTTTACGATGTTTTGACCCACGGGGTTCGAATCCCGATCACCCCGATCGTTTTTTAAATATATTTTCTTGAATACATGTTTTCATACGTGGTTGTGATGTAGTGCTCACTTATACAATCATGAACGCTGCAATGGATTTGTGATTCGCTTTGTAGATTTTCAGCAATATGTTTGTGAATGTGCTGCTGTTAGCTGGCAGGTTGTTTGGCTTCATACACATACAGCAAGAAACGTTGACAAACGCACTCTTCTAATCATTACGTTACACTGGTTATCTAAGTTAGTTAATGCAACTTTTGATATAGGAACACCAACTTCAAATATTTTACTATAATAAGCAATTATTATAATAACCTACGTGTCCGCGCCACAGACTGTACTGTTTACGCCGGAGGACCACAACAACAATCTGTGATGCTATTAGCTGCCCTGATTGATGCCCAATCGTGCTAGGAAATGAATTAATTATTGTTATAAATATAAAACGTCATTTTCACAATCATTTTTAATGTTAAAAATATTTGTCGGGGACCCCCCAAAATCTAAAAATAAATTCTTATAGGGGGTCCCTAATGACTTCTAAGGGGTCCGGGACCCCCCCAGACCCCTCTCATTTCGAACCCTGGTTGTATGTGAGATCTTACGCAGACTTTTGAGCCACATTTACTCTTTGCTCCTTCGTCTACTTGGCGAGTAGCTACAGTTCTGTAAGGGATTGGATTGTCTTGGTGTTGGTTTAATTTCTTCTTAACACAACCCCCGTGATACAATAGTTTTTAATTTGGTCTTATTACTAAAGCCTGGAAGTTAGAATAACTAAGCCTTGACTGCATCGTTTTTTTTTTTTACAGTTTTGTGGACAAATAGAAACAGAAGTAGCCTCTAGCTGCAGAGCTTAATTCCGAGATTACACTTAATCATGTTTTCATCCATGGAAGGGGACCTTTGGGGCATCTCATCTTCTTTTATCAACCGTTGGACATCCGGAGCCTGTAACTCTGCAGCGGGACACTATAGGATATGACGCTGGATTGAACAACATGTAGAAATACTTACCTGGGGTGGTGTGTCCTGGTGGGGCCAGAAGTATAATGTCCAAGAAAAACGGCAACCGACTCACCAAAAACAATTATGATGAACCAACTGATCTTTCTTGTGTTTCACAGACGCTACGCCCATCAAAGCCAAGAAAAAGCTCGCACCTACAGCTGGGCCCAGAATCCGGGCGTGGAGCACAACTACTCCGGACCAGCGGCGCCTCTCTATGGCCGCATCTGTTACAGCAGCCACACGCTGCCGGTCCTCCGACGCACACCGGCCGGAGCGTTCGAGCCGGGCCTCGCAGAGCTGGGATACCGCTTTCCCGGGGGCCCGCCTGACCACTCCCTGGTCATCCAGAACCAGGGGGCCGTGGTGGGGCCGATGGAGTCCGGGGCGATATACATAGCTGCCACTGACCTCAGCACGGGGAGCCGGAATGGAAGCCGGGACGGGACCGCTCCCCAGAGCGGGGTAAGCACGTCGGACGGCGGCACCCCGAGGACCAACGACAGTCAGGAGCGGGGGGGAGGGACGGGAACAGCGAGCAACTGCACTGAGGGGAGCACCGAGGACAAAGCCAACCACAGCCAAGATGGCGACTGGGTAAGGCTGTGACCCTTCTTTTTTTTTACAACAAACAGCTCATTTGGGATCATAGTTAAACTGATGTAATTCGACCTAAAAAATGCTCCCCGATGAGCAGCCAAATGCATATATATAGAAGGCTTGAATTTTGCTGCACTAAGGTAATTCTTGCATTTCAAGCAGTTTCCCCAGTCTTCAGAGAGAGGATTGCGGGTGCCAAATGAGAAAATGGATTCCATGGTTTTCTACATAACAATGTTGTCTGTAGCATTTAGGCTAGCTGTTTTGAATGATGTCATGCTATGTGATGACCTTCTATCTTCTACGTTGTGCCAAACGATGCATATCACACGTGTGATGTTAAACTGGCCCAAGGGGGGGTTTCTTTGCTGCAACACAGTTTAATGGATGGGAAGTAGAAAGGGGAAATGAATGAGGAATGAATTAAAACTTAATAAACTGTTTAAATAATGACCGATGGCTGGATTGTAGAAACCATTTAATGTGAATGAATGACTAAATTATTACATTAAATAAGCAAACGATTAAGTCAGAAACTAATTAAACAAAAGAAGGGTTAGGATGCATACTTCCATGTTATGTGTGAAACTACCATATGAACATACTCTGTACTATATACTACACTCACCGGCCACTTTATTAGGTACCCCATGCTAGTAACGGGTTGGACCCCCTTTTGCCTTCAGAACTGCCTCAATTCTTCGTGGCATAGATTCAACAAGGTGCTGGAAGCATTCCTCAGGGAGTTTGGTCCATATTGACATGATGGCATCACACAGTTGCCGCAGATTTGTCGGCTGCACATCCATGATGCGAATCTCCCGTTCCACCACATCCCAAAGATGCTCTATTGGATTGAGATCTGGTGATTGTGGAGGCCATTTGAGTACAGCGAACTCATTGTCATGTTCAAGAAACCAGTCTGAGATGATTCCAGCTTTATGACATCGCGCATTATCCTGCTGAAAGTAGCCATCAGAAGTTGGGTACATTGTGGTCATAAAGGGATGGACATGTTCAGCAACAATACTCAGGTAGGCTGTGGCGTTGCAACGATGCTCAATTGGTACCAAGGGGCCCAAAGAGTGCCAAGAAAATATTCCCCACACCATGACACCACCACCACCAGCCTGAACCGTTGATACAAGGCAGGATGGATCCATGCTTTCATGTTGTAGACGCCAAATTCTGACCCTACCATCCGAATGTCGCAGCAGAAATCGAGACTCATCAGACCAGGCAACGTTTTTCCAATCTTCTATTGTCCAATTTCGATGAGCTTGTGCAAATTGTAGCCTCAGTTTCCTGTTCTTAGCTGAAAGGAGTGGCACCCGGTGTGGTCTTCTGCTGCTGTAGCCCATCTGCCTCAAAGTTGGACGTACTGTGCGTTCAGAGATGCTCTTATGCCCACCTTGGTTGTAACGGGTGGTTATTTGAGTCACTGTTGCCCTTCTATCAGCTTAAACCCGTCTGGCCATTCTCCTCTGACCTCTGGCATCAACAAGGCATTTCCGCCCACAGAACTGCCGCTCACTGGATGTTTTTTCTTTTTCGGACCATTCTCTGTAAACCCTAGAGATGGTTGTGCGTGAAAATCCCAGTAGATTAGCAGTTTCTGAAATACTCAGACCAGCCCTTCTGGCACCAACAATCATGCCATGTTCAAAGTCACTCAAATCACCTTTCTTCCCCATACTGATGCTCGGTTTGAACTGCAGGAGATTGTCTTGACAATGTCTACATGCCTAAATGCACTGAGTTGCCGCCATGTGATTGGCTGCTTAGAAATTAAGTGTTAACGAGCAGTTGGACAGGTGTACCTAATAAAGTGGCCGGTGAGTGTATATACAGTATACTGTACTATAAGACCATTTAATGGATGGATGGTTATCCCAGAATCACATGATAGACATTGCAGTGAATAATGTATTACAATTAAATGAATTACTTGATAAATGATAGATGGCTCCATTGGGAAAAACATTAAAATTGAATGAAGGGCTTCATTATTAAGTTGAATCAGCAAACGAGGAAGTAAAAAAGTAATCAAGCAAATATGAAATAATTATAGTTATTTTTCTTGGCTGTCCGGGACAATGCAGGACAACATATGTCAGCACATTCATGTCCTGCTGTTAGATATCTTTTCTTTTACTTATTAGGTCATAGAAAATGCTGTCTGGCCTTTCCTTTATTTAACATTCAAATATTTTATCTCTTCATCACTTCTATCCCCGTCTCCCGCTCACAGTACAGCGTTAGCTCATTCTAATGTGCAATTGATATGTGTGCCTTTCTTCCACTCCACTGTACGGCTGGATGTCCGCCTGTCCTTCCTCTCAATCATCTCCTTTTTTCTTTTTTCAATCATCTTCTGCTTTTCCTCATTCGGGCACGATATCGTGCAAGGGCCGATACCCCCCGTCTTTCCCTGTGCCTCTCATCGAATGACCCCACATCCCATTTTGTGTTACTGCGACCCCACCTAACAGAACCGCGCCCTACCCCAGCCCCAAACTGAAACCACTCGTGCTCGCCTGCGATTCCTCCAGGTGCAGTCGGAGACGCTGCCCAGGGAGCATCACCTCGTCATGACCCGATCCGGCTCCATGATGGGCCAGTGTCACGCCGCAGGAGGATGGGTGTGCGACTCGGCTACCCTTCCCATGGCGGGACGCGGGGCCTCCCGCGGGGGCCTGTCCCCGAAAGGCACGGGCTCCCGTCAGGCCGAATCCGACTCCGGCTGCGGCGGAGGAGTGGGGGGAGGGGGCGGTGGTGGCGGTGCCTCCACGGATGGACAACAGCAACTCGCTAACGGGCGCAACTACGCCACCGTCCTGCAGGGGGAGGTGTCCGGACACAGGGACTATCCCGGTAGCTTGGGGAGAGGAGGACTGGAGATGGGGAGCAACTTTGTGGTGGCGAGGCCAGACCGGGAGGGCGGAGGGATATCGTCTGTCTACCCAGAAGCGGCCGGCTTCATTGGGGACTGGCGTGATCGTATGGGTCTCGGCGGGTATGTGTTGGGCAGGAGGGATATGACCCCCCAGCTCTTTCCCTTTCCGGGGCAGCCTCGTGCAGCGTACGGCGGGGTGATGGGCTTCGGAGGAGGCTGGGTCCCTGGAATGGAGGCCGCGAGAGGAGCCCCGGGGCCCGGCGGTCCCTCCTTGGCACTCAGGGTGGGAGAGTTCCTGCGACTGCGTCTCGCCCAGGTCACTTTCGACCCGTCGCAGCCGCCGTACGACTCGGTGCAGGTGTACGGCCTGGAGGGCACCGGGTCCAGGGCCGGATCCCTCAGCTCCCTCGACAGCGAAGGAGAGAAGGATGCGGAGAAGGAGGAGTGGGGGGCGGGGCTGGAGGAGTGGGGACCCCAGTTCTACAAATTAGCCCAACTCTTCCAAGACAGGGAGAAGGAAAGGGAAGAGAAGGAAAAGGATGATGTTGGTACAAAAAAGGAGAAGGAAAGAAAAGACAAACCGGGGAAGAGTGAGAAAAAAGAGGGACGGGAGCCGGTCGGGGACGAGGAGAAAGACTGAGGGATGAAAAAAAACACAACAAATAGGGGCAAAGGGGGTGAGGGAGAATCAGAGGATGATGAAAAGGCAACCAGACCCAGAGTAATGGGAAGAGAAGTTAAAGGAGAGAAAGATGAAGAGGAGAAGTAATAAAAAGAGACAGAGAAAAATGAGCCAAGGGAGGGTGGAGAGTGCGAGGGCAGGGAGGGAGTGATTGATGTAATTTAAAGCAATAAGTGTTGAAACGCTGATATGGTTGAGCACAGATACGAAGACAATGCGGAGGCTGCTTCTGCTCTGGGCAGCAACAATTTGTTAAACACTTTGGACAAAGAAAAACAACCCAAACACCCAAGACTCGATTTAATTCAACTCACAACGTATATCCGAAATGAGAAACAGCAGGAAACAAGAAGATGGACGTTTTCTCGTCGCCTGTCTGTCTGTGCGTGTGTGTGTGTGTGTGTTTTAGTCTGCTTCTCACGTTGTTGTGTCCGTTAGCGAGCAAAGGAATATGGATGGGTGAAAGAGTAGTTTGTACGTGTGAGTGTATATTTATTGAAGAGAGGGACAAAATTGGCGGGGAGAAAAATGATAATCCCCAGAGACAATTTAAAGATGAGAACGACAATGAGACGGATGTATAGAGAGAGAAACGGTCATGGGGGGGGGGGGTTGTACAGAAACTATTACTTTTCATTCCATCTGCAGTGGCAGAAAAGTGAATAATTCACTTCACTCCAAATGAAAATGATGAATCATTTAAATCTCGCAATAGATTCCCCCACCGCTCAGCCCACAAGGAAAACAGACATTGTTAAATATTTAAGTGGTTTAGGGATGTGATCCCCCCCCCCACCCCCTCCCCTCCCCCAGCCCTCTTAGTCCCCTCAAGCTTCTTGTAGTTGAGTGTTGGTATGTTTACAAAGGTTCACACACACACACACACACAGAAGAACTGACGAGCACCATAAGGCTTTGATTGTACTACAGTGAATTATAAAAGCAAAACCATCCACGAGTGTTCCATCCGCTCCGTGGAGCGACAATGACTCTATTACTCATCTCCTAAATGTTTTTATGGAAGAAGTCTCCTATTTTTTAGGCCTAACCCCACTTTGGTCCGAAATTGTCACGTCTTGAGGACAGAGTATGCATGATTGTATGTATGAACCTGACAGGTCAATCAATTCCGTTTTGACAACTCGTTCCCCCCCAAATGAAAAGGTCGGCAGCTCGGTGAAGTTAAAGGGGAACAGCAAAAGGATGTTAAACGTCAGGATGCCAACGAGCTGGAGTCTTTTTTTTTTTTTTACCGTGTGATGTTCAATAATAGATAACAAATCCCGTCAAAGTTATTTTATAAGATGTCAATGAAACAAAAAAAAGATACAATGTTTGACTGTACGTAAAAGCATTCCAAATGTAAATACCACTGAATATTATTGCTAAAAGAGAGTATATAAAATGAATAATGAGTAATAAAAAAAAAAGAATCTAAAAAAAATCTAGAACAGAACAGCACCGTGTGGACCGTCTATATGTGCCGTAGATTAGAAACCGCTGAGCAGGACTCAACAGCCACTTGGACTGGAAACAGCACCACGTATTGGACACCTGTGTGACAGGTCGACTGGTTTCGCTTCGCGGTAGCGCTCGTCTGAGATGGACAAGCCAGGGATTGAATTATACATGGGCCCTGTGGCAGAGGTTTGTTGATTAGAATCTGAGGAAGAAGAAGAAGCCTCAGAGCCCAGCTGGTCCCAGCGAGGATCCCAGTAGGATGAGCATCTAATGGAGCGGGGGGGAAATTCCCCTGATGGGCACGCAACAAAAATTCTGTATGTTCTTTCCCTCTAAAACCCGGATAACTATTCTGCAAAAGAGGAATGAAACCCTGAAACCGAATTTTTAATAGTTGTCATTAGTTTTGCACTGCATGAGAGAAATTAAACAAAGTTTTATGGATGGTAACTTATCTCGAAAAATATAATAAACTGTACAGTTAAGAGTAAGATTTCTAATAAAAGATTGGGGAAAGTCACTGTCCATCAAATGTTATCTCTCGTGTATTTCAGGCCACTCAGTGACCATATTAATAATGCATCTCTGCTGTGCCTTCGCCTTGATTTTCTAATTTTGTGGATAATAACCCAACATACATTTCTTTCAAGCCCACAGTGGAATTTCTCCTTCATGTCCCAAGTCTTCGGTGTGCCATCTCAGAAATGTCACAGTGTGTCACCGGTTCGTTGTAAAGCCACCCGCACAGGCCAAGCGGTCTGCTTTACTGTTAGTTTGGTCCACCCATACATCTTGTTGTCAAGCTCTGCTTTAGGACGCCACTTCAACCAGGCAGGAAGTCAGTGCACTCTGTCCTTTACCTGAGCGACAGGCTTGTGCATACGGTGCCATTGTGCTAACTGCATGGTATCAGGACCAATGTACAAATACTGCACACAATAACCAGAGAAGAGAAGGGGGGGTGGGGGGGGGGGGGGGGCTGAAGTGGTGGCCTGAATTCATTAAGCTGATGATCAATAGCTCAACACCCTAAAGCTATACCTGAATCTTTCATCAGCCATGAGACACTCGTCCAAGGTGATGTGGCAGCCTTGCAGGACAATTCAAGTTTATCAGAATCCGGCTCTCATTTTCTGAGTTTATAGTCAAATTGGGAAACAAACAGAAGCCTAGAGGTGTATAAAAACCCAAGGTCAGCCAAACCTATTCATGAGAACTCTCTGTTCTGGACATACAAATGGAGTCAGAGTACAAGGAGCTTGCCAGCTTGTTGATTGCTAAAAGTATTTGATGCTACATTGGTAACCAAAATGAACACTCATCTGCTGATAGCAATGTGCTTTTGGAATCTGTGACCTTTTCCAGTTTGTGTTTTTCTCTTTATCTCAAAAATGTTACCATTTAGAATCTATGGTCAAACAAGACCCCAAAAAGTATTAGACAGCTCAAATTTAGACCGGATGGAACAAAATGATAATACCACCGGTAGACCTAAAAATGGCTGCCAAAGAACTTTATCATGAGCACCAATGTGTCGCTTTGCCAATGCATCATGTGAGCATTTTGGGCCAAATGCCAAATGTCTCTGTCTCTCAACACAAATAAAAGCTCTCCTCGTTTTCGTAGCAGTGTCGCCAATTTTCGGAGAGCCAGTGCGAAAGCAATTACCGGGAAGTCAACTTTCTTGCCTTGCCAATTATGTCGTTTATTCCACAGTCCTGATTGGCTCCAGGTGTTTCCTCTTCCCTGATTGGTCAAAATCAAATTGATGATTGTCCTGATTTGTCTTAATTCCTAGTCCTGGAGTGCTGTGCTGACTAAACCTCGAGACAGAGCTGATTATGCCACCTCCTGAGCCCGGGAAAGTGGCTCAATCAACAGCGTGATTAGTTGAATCCGTTCTTTTTAAATAGAATAAAAGCCTGCGCTCTGTGCTCAGACTTACTGACCCAGAGTCACTGATGAAAGTGGACCCGTCAGGCCATTTGTCAAGTCCTGTGTCCGAAAAAACAAAAGCCCTAATATACTGAGAGTGCTGAAGTCCCTCTCAATGGGACCGGAGCAGCATTTAGATGTGTTAACATGCAGCTTAGGGGTGCAGGTTAAAGATCCTCCAGAGTCCTCTCAACCCCAACGGGTAGACCGCTTCGGTTCTGTGCCCCCCCGGTTGACTTCATCACGCCTGCACGATGCTGATACAGTTTCCACAATTGCGTGCTGAACAAAGTGTATTTATTTCTGTTGTACTTTTTCTTTTTGTAAATTTGAATAAAAAAGGAATTATTTCAAAGAGATGAGTCAGACCCACTCTGTGTCTTCTGAGTCTCTGGATAATCGGACTGCTTGTGTGTGTCTGCCCTCGTGTGTGTGTGTGTGTGTGTGTGTGTCGGCAAGAGAAAGAGAGAGCGTGATCGAGAGATGTTCTGTGCACTGCATACAAATGTGGTCAGATCTTGCTGGCATGTGTCATGTTGCGAGTAGATGGTGTACCTACTCAAATTGGCCTGTTGAAATGTGTGTGTGTGTGTGTGTGTGTGACTGCAGCACTGAGGAACTCCTGGTCAGGTCTCATCCAGCCCGGCGTGAGGATACGAGGGCAGTAATAGAGCACGGACGGAGAGAGGTCTGCAGAGCAATCACACTCTCAGACAAAAGGGGGGGAGGATGGGGGGGGGGGGGGGGGCTTCTGTTTGTTAGCTGGCAAAAAAAGGACATTTGGAACTCGAGAGCAGCAGCAAATGGAGCAAGCCTGACAGCTGCGACCGAATAACACGCGGGCCCCCTACCAATCCCTGCAGCCCCCCCCCCCGCGCGCTGCTGATGGATCGGGCTGATGTGCACCAGCCTTCTGTGAATGAAAGGCTGCTTAAAAAGATTTATTACAATAATCAAATATGAAGGAGGGGATTATTTCTACATCATGGTTTAGACAATGATCGTGTTAGCCGGGTCTTCGCTTGATTACAATGATAATACCCGCCTCGAGTCAGGGAAAGGGGGAGTGGATGTGGGGGGAAACAGTATTAGCAGTTAATATGCGAGTCTGTTGCATTATATAAAACCATATTTTTGATTAGGTTAGAGATAATTTCGCTGAGAGCTGAGGCAAGAAAAAAAAAGGCCTTTGTCTACGCGTTCCCATAATTCTGATTCATGGAGCTGCCTTTGCTCCTTCTGCAAGCTGAGACCATGGATCTAAAGAGGACACCAAGTTGGTTGGAGGCAAAACACCGCCCCCCTCCCCCACCCAACTGATAAAACACATGAACCCGTAACCGACACAAGGCTCTTATCGATTGGGTGCCCCTCTATGTGCCTGAAGCATCGACACCGCAATGCAGCATTCTAGGTGAGTTGCCGCTGTCTGTCAATAATTACAGCATGCATAATTGATCAGAGTATAAAGATGGAGCCGGAGATCAAATGAGCTCTGTTAATGCCGTACACCGGGGAATGACTAACTGCACGGTACTGGAGACCTACGTGCACGTTCAATGTGCTGCAGGATTGTGTCACAGGGCACACATGTGTGTGTGTGTGTGTGTGTGTGTGTGTCTGAGAATTCAAGTAAATGGAGATTCCTCATTCTGTTTGAACCTGACACAGAATCCCTCTGGCTATTCAGCACACAACTTGTGTATGTGTGTGTGTGTGCGTGTGTGTTTGCATATGTGTTTTTGCGTCTTAAGTACGTATATAACGCAGAAACCCAAGGATCGTGGGTGGAGAGGTGCCTTTCCACCACCGCGGCCCTCAACTTTAAGTTTGCTGATGTGGCGTCCCGCCCTGTAAACCTCTAACAGCCCCAAAATACACCTTTCCACTCAAATCGGTGCTTTCATGCAGTTATCGTTTTTAGATACGGAGAAAACCCGCTATGTGTGTGTGTGTGTGTGTGTTTTGCGATGATCAGCACTGTTCCTTACGATGAAGTCGGGTAGTTTTTAGGAGTGCATACAACGACTCTTTCTTTTTAAGAATTGAACTTGCTGAATTCAGGGTTTTCGTTTCCACCAAACTAGAGTTGGTAGTTGCTGGAACAGTGGAAATACTAACGAGATGGTTTTGGTCCGTGAATCTTCTCCCGCACTCACAAATCCCATTGGTTTGAAGTTTGAATTATGAAAGCTGCCAGTCACCTATTAGCTTTTAAAATACATTTTAGTAATCACAAGGGTCAAATCATTTCCCACAGAGTGGTCCCGTATTTTGCAAAATGGTTTAGATCAACTTGGAATGAAGTGTTTTTCACAACAATTGCCCAATAAAGCTGCTGTTGTCTGACTGCAGTCTGTTTCCTTTGAGGGGGACACACATAATGAATTATAGTAATGGTCTACATCCCTTTTCATTTGATTATCTCTCAATTTATGTCCTTAACCCCAAAACCCTTTGCTTTTAAAGTCGCTACATGACTACAAGGGTTTCTCGAGTTTTGGGCTCGTCCGATTTTATTATCTCCTCCAGGAGATTCTCCACAGCTAATCTCGCATTCTGCTGCCTCACAATATTTCAGGTGACCGGTTACGGCTGCCTGCTGACTCCTTGCTCACTACTCTTATCCGGACCCCAGGGGGCAGGGGCCACTAGTGATAACACGGCTGAGTGCGTCACCAATCCGCCTCCTCTACTCTGCTCTCGGAGCCACAGTTGGAGAAAAGGGGTTTGCTCACTTCTTGAGTTTCGGAGGGTGTGGTTGGCTCAGAGTCTGTGTAACTACCAGCACACTGACGTGCACAACGTAGGCCGACGGCTTGGTGAGTTGCACAAAGATTGCACAAAGTATGTTTTAGACACATCTGGTAGAGGTCAATTGAGTGCACCTTTCCAGTTTGCGGAGCTGGAGCTGATCAACAGTGACTTCTACAGAGTCACTCCGCACAGCAATGAATGCAGAATGTAACCTTTGCAGTTAAAGACAAAAGCCACGTCTTAGTTGTTGTCATCATTCTCTTTTTCACCCAGTTCTAAAAAGGGCTTAATTAACATCAACTCCAGTCTCTGCCTGTGGTTTCCACGCAGGCCCCATTCCTCCTCCTCGTCTCGCCTCCCGCCTTTTCTCTCTTCATCTCGCGCTCGTGCAGTTCGCTTCGAGTAGAAAAATTAAATCTTCGTTAACAATCTTAATTAGAGTTCGATCTCCCAATAGCAAGCCGACAGGGAATCCATAGTGCAGCAGGAGGTGGTTTTTCGGCTAGGTGGGGGGAGGATTAGAGGGGGTAATTAGTGATTGAGAACTTCGGGGTAAATTACACAAGAGGTATTTACACTACAGGGGCAGGGGGTGTGGGGGGGGGGGGGGGGGGACAGGAGGAGGAGGCGGCCTGGGACCAGAGTCCAACACGGGCGTGCGGCGTTGGTGACCATGCGGCTTCTGGTTTCTGCCTGGTTCCTCAATGAGGGGCACGGGGCAGCCAGGGAGGGCCGTAGAGGGGAGTAGCGTCAAAGGGGCCATTTTTAGTTGTCAATTTCCAATGGAATTGCTTCTTGTCTTGCTTTATTGGTGACATGGCGTACATGAGGCGAGATAATCCCTCATCATGCCGCCATAAGCAGGAAGCATTTGCCTAATTCCACAGAGTACTCATTCAAAGACACGGCTGAGCAAGCAGCTCTCTGTCTCTCTCATCCACATTCACATACTACAGCACACTGTTTAGCTACTGTGGGGCCAAAAACACATATGTTCCAGCACAGTTAAAACATGCATGAATGAAGGAAACATTTCAACTGCCTCAGTGAAGGACCTATGTTCTCCCGGTAGCTGTATTGAGTTAGCTGTCAAAATCCTTCTTCTCTCGCCTTTGTGGAAGCAATGAGCTGAAGAGAGGAATAGGAATTTGCCAAAGGGAAACCAGAACTAGCTCAGGACCCAATCCTGTCACAGGAAGTCTGAGGAAGCAGCTCGGCAGCCCGGCCTAAGTGCAGCTGTATTTCCCCCCCTGCAGAACAGATCATTTGTTCAGCTGTCCGGCTGCTGCCTTATTTTCCACAGAACATACAGATATACGCGGCCGTGGAATATTTCTAAAGGCTGGGGGCAGGAGATAGTGTCAGGACCTTCCTTTTTATTTATCTGCTCCGCACGGTTTCCTGGGAACTGAGCTGGTCGACTGCTCCGAGCAGGGTGATCATATCCGCTGTAATGTTGTTGTGGCGGATTAAGACTCTGGAGAGAAGTCTGCAGAGTGTGTGTGTGTGTGTGGTTGTGATGGACTCCATTTACACCACCGATCATTACGGGGGAACAAAGAAAACTAGAACATGATAACCAATTACAGACACACAAACACAAAGAGAGAGAGAGAGAGAGAGAAAGAGTTAAGTGTGTTCATTAGCCCTCTGTGTCAGATTGGTTAATTGTTCAATGAAGTGAGTGGAATAATAAGTTGAGGGGGATGTTATGCTGTTAGTGCAATGTTCTCAGGGATTTATTCTCATCAGCTTTGCCTCTTATTGTCTTACATAGATCATGGAGGGAAGAGCCGAGGGCTGAAGGAACAAGGCTGAGGCAATGTTTGATCAACTGCCCACTCACTAAATACCAACAGACACTCAAACTGTGTCTCTGACCATTAAGTGTTCCCTTGTCATTTGGATGAATAATTCTGTGCACCTTCAGGCTGTATTAATACACAGTAGGTTTTTCTATAAAAGCACTGTTATAAATAACCAACATGCACGCAGCTGGGAACGATGACGCAGTCGATAGAACGTCAAAGTCCACTGAAGGAGGTGGGCAGGGTGAATGACCATCACCCAGAATGCTGCTGTTTGTGTCCAATGGGAAAACCAGAAGTCAACGTTTGTAGTTAAAGGAGCAGTGTGCAGGATTTAGTGGCGTCTGGTGGTGATGTTACAGATTGCAAACAGCCGACGGCCCCCCACTACCCTTTCCTTGCAGCTCAGAGACTTGAACGGTTGTGGCAGAGTCATCTTTGCGTTTGTCTGTCCTGGGCCTCTGGCTAGATTTGAAGGGCTCATTCTAAGTCATCAAAATGGCAACACGTAATTTGGACAATAAAACCTTTGATAAGGTTTAGGACCAAGATTGTGGTTTGTGTTTAAATAACTGTGGAATTTGTGTTCCATAAAGGGGCGGAGAATGTGTATTCAAAGGGACCTCTTGAAATGCAATAATACATTCATAACTACATGTTTAGTGTATAATCACAATAACAATGCATAAGCACCTGTGTTGCTTGAGATTCAAATTAAAAGGATAGAAAAAAAACTGTAATAAGATGATGTTTGACCCATTTTATGAGGAAGCGCTGCAAGTCATCACAGTGCTTGAAATATATTGTCTGTTGTACACTAGTAAAAACAATAAAAGATGACCCGCACTGTGAATTGATTTATTTAGTGCAGCAGAGTGGGATGTTTTAATGTGAAGGGGTGGATTAAGGGCAAACGTTTCTCGCTGTGATGATGAAGCTACTAATGCTTCCTAGAGTCATGACCTCTCTGGTGGTGGTGTAATGTGTGACTTGTATTACTATTCACGTAATTAATTAATGTGATAAATTAACTTTATCGCATTTATTACAGGACCTATTTTTTGTTTTTCTTACCATTAAACCCAAACAATATTTCATCCTTAATGTTTGACACACTCACACAATTTGCCCTTCAAATAGACTTAAGCGTGTTTAAATAATCTCTGTCTAATAGTATTTAAAGTGTTATAGCTCTTTACTGAAGCCACGTTACCTTAGTGAAATATTTACTCTCAAGGCTCTTTCGTGTTCATGTCAGCAGCATTTATAGGATGGAAATATTTTGGACGTGTTATGTATCCTTTATACTAATTTCCTCCCAAATTCAACCAACATTTTTTGGTTCTTTTGGGTAAACTTGTAATTGGCAGCACAGTACGGGTTTAACCAAAATATTCTTGTTAATATTAATTGAGGCCACAGACGTTTTGGAGAACACCTCTCTTCACAATCTGCCAAAACAACATGTCCCCCCCCCTTCTGTTAAAAGCAACAGAAAAAGTGCCTTCCTAATTATTAAACCGAAAAATCACAACAAGTCCAAACGAAGCAAAGAAGCCAGCGTGCCCCACAGCAGCAGAGGAAACCCTGGGCTTTCCGATAAAAAACGTCAAACATCACAAATTATCATTTAAACTGGCTGTTGTGTTACTACCACAAGTGATAGGTGGTGAGTGGAAGTTGACAGGCCACATCATTTTTGTGTTAGCGTTCAGGAGGTTAAAAGTGGTGGTGGAGTAATAGAAATGTGAGGGTGCTGTCCGTGGTGCTGGTCATGCAGACGTCGTCATGCTGCACTGGCTTTGTTTTGCTCTAATAAAATACAGAATATGGTTGATTAGAAAATCTTAAATCTAAAACTGAACGCCTTACACGCCTGCGGTGACGTTAAAGTTCCCTTTGGGGTGTGTCAATACACCGTGAAATCACTGTGGTGACATGTGCAGCACAGCACACGCCCACCAATGACATATCATGTGTTTCAGAGCTGCAGACTGCAGACACGGGGGGCAAAGAAACATCTTTTCAGCCTGCCATTATTGTAAGTAGTCTCAAATAAAGCTATGATGCGGATGCATAAACACGTTTAGGCTCCCCACGCATCACGCTGTTTCCAAATTTCCTTGCAATTACGACTCTGATCTGCCATGTTGTGGTGAATGTAGGGCACTTCGTTAAAGCATGGACAGCTCCTCTGAAAATGAAACCGCAGCATAACCTGCCACGTTTACGTAAATAGGCCCCGGCAGCTCCTTGCGTCGATGTGTGTCTGCTGCCACCTGCTGGACTGGTACCCTCTCCCCGCTTGCTGCATATTCATTAAGGCTGTCAGGCTGTCAGGCTCTAGGGCCCATCCCAGCGTGCGAAGGGAACACCTTTCACAGATCATCTGTTCATTACAAAGCTCACTCACTTATGCATCACTCACTATCACACCTTTCGTCAATTAAGATTCTCGAGTCTCACTGACCTACATGTCTGGGATGAGAGGGGGGGGGGGGTGAAACAGAACCTTCAAAGAAGAAATAAATTAAACCTCTTTGTTACGAGATTAATATAGCTCCATTACACCTTGATATTAAGTATTGAAATTGGTTAAATAGCCTGTCGAAATGATCCATTACAATAATCAAATTTTATGTAAATGAATTCTATCTTGTTCTAATTGTACTTCATCATGTTTCTTGTTCTTCTGAGTTTGTATCTCCATAGTTGAAATTACTTATTGTAAGTCGCTATGGATAAAAGCGTCAGCTAAATAACATGTAATGTAATATCTCAATCTAGTTGAATCTTCTGCCATTACAGTGTCCGTGTAAAAAGACATGTGTAAGTGTTCATTATGGCCCAGTGTTCTCCGGCTGAACAAAACAGTTCACGAGACTGCTGTTACTTCAGAAATCCTGATTTTAATATAAATGTCATGAAGGAAAAAGATACCCCGAGGTACTCGGTGATGTCTGAATGACAGTGCTAATACAATTGTGCACGTTGGCTTTCTGTCAAAGGGCACGAGTAAGATAATGTCAAGTTTTTCAACCCCCCTTCCCCCATACTGTGACTATAGGGCATAATTTGGAAATATATATTTTTTTTTACTTTGTGCATTCAGCACTTTAGAGAAAGCGCATTAGAGACACATTAGAGATAGAGCGGGTGACAGCACCTAAATGCTATCACCTGCCACTAAATGCTATTTGTGGATCCCTTGAGGATTTTTGAGCTTCTGACTCTAGGCCATGTCCTCTTTGTTTAATCTTGTATATTTGTGAAAAAACAAAGAGGCGTTGGTGTTGATTACAGATGTGCAGTAGAACATATGTAACCGCTTAACTCCACACAGATATAGCGCATCATTATCTGAAGTGGACTTCTGAAATATCTCGTTAGTTCAAAGTCATATAAGTAGTTCTTATAAGATATCAAACTGAGAGAACTCTGTTATGCATATTCAATGAGTAGAACATAGTCAAAGTGTTCTTTAATGCCGTCATGTTTGATCAGTTTTATTAAAATTAGCAAATCTTTTTTTTTCTTCTCTGTGATCTTTTACTCTGGGTTAATTAAAGTATAACCAAGCCTTATATGTAATCAAAACCCATATAGTTGAAGTCTTGTATGAGTAAACCTGTCAATCAATATGAGAGTGAAAGATTAATGCTTGGATCATACCTCTCAAGCCAAGTCCAACCCAACTCAAATATGGTCCAGGGAAACCACCGATTTTTTATTGTCACGCTTCTTTTCCCAGAAGCCTCGCAATCAGAGCTCGTTCTCTTTCTTACCCCCCACTTCTTGCCCCCTGGCTTGAGACATTTCCTCAAACAACCACAGTCAATATTTGCTTCCAAATAACATAAACGGAGGCATGCTGGGAGACTTTACCTCGGGCATTTTGCAGCATGAGAGCATTCCTTTGCTGCTGCCATGTTTCTGTTCATATCTTCACTGCTGGAAGAAACCATGACATCCAGCCACGATCAAGTAAGTTACTGACCGTGTCTTTGAACAACAAAAATTTCCTTTGACACGTTTTATTTACAAAGTGTGTGTCACTACGAGGCCCGATAAGGCAACACATTTCTCCTTTGTATGCAAAAGAGATTATCTTGGCATCTTTTTTTGATGAGCTGCTTTTAGGCTGCTCATCTTTCTCCCACCTCAAGCCACAATAATGACTTTTTCCAAATAAGGCCCAAATCGCCATCGAGCTACAGCTCCAAGATGTCAACCGAAACCCCTACGAGAGCTTCAGACCCTAACTTGTTCATTCTCAAGGTGACAATTTGGTAAGATTCACAGACTAGCGGGCTCTGTAGGTTTCATAAGCCAGCTGTCTCCAATCCTTCTCCTCTCATCGCTGTCTTTCGTCCCCTGCTGTTGCAGCGGTGCCGAATATAGACCACAGCTGCTTTCTTGATGGCTGCTGTGAAGGCCGGGCAAGCAGAGCTGTCAATAACGTGAAGGGCAGTGGAGGAAGACACTGTGAATGGGAAAGTTTAAATAAAGAACTGGCACATGGGTAAAAGTGGATCACTTCATCACAATAAATGTTTTCAAAGTGGATATTCAAAAGTGTTTCCTTCCAAAATGGGGGAAAGGGAACACTTAGGGATCCTTGGGTGAATTCCAGATGGTTCCCTCGAAATGTAGCACTCATTTATTTATCAGGTTTTATCCTTCCAATCATTATTTAACCAGTTATTATACTATCGTTCAAAAGAGGTGTTGGTAAAATTTTAAGTTTAAGCTTTAAGTAATGCAATGTTCATCTTCATTCCAGTGAGACTTATGACTTCTCCTTACACATCACATTAAATTACCCTTAATGCCCACATCCTGGCCCCTTAACAAAGTCTGACAACTGCTGAACTAAAAATATTGTTCTGTTTTCTATTCAAAGGTTCCCAGCGGGTGAATCCTAACTTTTCTGCAGGCCTATGATCTTTTTCCTTTACCACCATCAGCTCATAGTTTCCTTTAATGCATAAAAATCTCGACTTAATTCTCAGTAACCATTAAATTGCTTGCAGTTGCAAAGCTGTTTGGCTAATTTGTTGTCTATACAAATAATCAAGGGCCCCAGTAAATGAGTCCTGATGGTGAGATAATGACCTTTCAGTTAGCAACACCATTAACAAAGATTTTGGTTTGTCGCAGTGTTATGGAAAAGGAATACCAATTTTTCTATTGAAACTTGCTACTAATCTTCTACTAAGTTCGGCAAATGTCAACAGATGATATTTTTCTTCTCTAAAAATGTCAAACTATGGTGACAACACAATCTCTGCAGAGGGTGCTTAAGTTGCTGCAACTATTGACTTGTCCATATGATGTTGATGCAAGATGGTTGTGGTCCAACACTACTACAAAGCACCTGCATCTGTTGTTTGTGTTACCATGGTTACCACAAGCACTTAAATGATCTTTGGTGGCCTTCGGTCCAATTAAAACAACTTCTCCTTTTTTTCCAATGCAGGTTTGGCATGTAGCGTGTCTTCTATTTCACATGAACTGCTTTCATTTGGCATTCATCCCTCCACTCTCATTACTAATTCATATGCTACGCCGTCTGCTAATGAGAAGATTTAATCTTAGGGTTATCTGCACACACACAAAACCTTATGAGATGAGATGAGTTTGTTTATTTTGGTATTAGTCTCAAGGATAAAATAAATCCTCAATGACCATTTCATATTTTTCAAAAGAAGATAAATACTTAATAATCGTCGTAGAAAATGAGTCATCGAGGAAAGTCCTCAGAAGTTGTGTCCTTTATTGTCATTGCAGAGGCACCGATGTGTTATCTTTTCACACTCTCTTTGGTTTCTGCTAAAGTCACCCCGTAAATAAAAGGAAGGGACATTTGTCATTTGGACAAATCCCAGGAGAACAATTCCCCGAGTGGATTGTTTTGTTGCCTGCTGGTTATTGAAAAGTAATTTGATCTGGAGTCTGTGTGATTGATTAGCGACTTTGTCTTCAACCTGAGCTTCTGCTGCAAAGCATCAAAAGGTACAACGCTTTTAAAATAAGCTTTTTCACGGTATTTGGTGTTTCTTTTTATACTAGAAACCCTGCATCAGTGGTGGTGATACATCAACTGACGAAACTGTTTAATCCCTCTTCCAACATTTTCACTTTGATGCTGAAATGAGCCACAAAGGCTGTGCTGCATATAAATCTTCCCCTTAATAAATCATTACTCCTGTCTTTAGTGTGAAGCCCCCTTCAGAAACGTATCAAGGATTTCCAGTTTCATTGCATCTCAGGAGCTTGTTTCAACTTGATTTTGGAATTTGGAATAAGACAGGTGGTTTTTTTGTTGAGGGTCGTCCATCGGGCTTCACTTTAGCTCATACCTCACATGGTGTTTAAACTAAGAGTTATAGTTTGACTTTTTTATTTTATTTGATTCAATAAAAGATATCATGAAAAGCTGAGGAAAACGAATATTAGCATGACAATGACTACTTATCAGCTGGACCCGTCTGAATAGCTTCCTAATGAGACCCATTGTCCACTTTGTGGTAAAACAGACTTGCCTAAAGGGCCGATGGGTGCAGGCGGCTATAGCACAAAGCCCCAGAAGAAAATACATAATCGTTCATAATATTTGATCATTACCACCTGGAGAGCAGTATCCCAACCACTGGATCTAACCACGCGTATGAGATCTGCTCATGAAGGCTATAAATATACATTTTTTTTACCACTATAAGGAAATAAACACATCAAAGTCAAGTTTGGGTATCTGAAAAGGGTTTTAATGATGTGAAAAGCATTTAAATGAAGGATCAAAACAGTCCCCCCGTCAACAGGAGACTCTTCTCTCCGCTGCCTGCTTGGCCAAAACGAAGAGGATGAGTAGGAGGATCTTCGCTCTGGTTTTCTGGGTCCTGACCCCCGGACTTTAAATCCATAAATCACCCTGGATAGAATCCAGTCCCATGTTATTCATGTAATAATCTATGACCTGGGTAGATTTATTCCATTTCTCTGACGAATACTGCTGTTGCAGTGTTCTTTTTATGTATTAAGTATTTTTCTATTTCTAAATATTTTTGTTTTCTGGTTAATCGAGCTAGAGGCACATCAGTATATCACTTCACGGTGTACTGCGTATAATTGTATATCTGACAGATATAAGAAATTGTTGAGGACCAAAGCAGCGCTGCAAAAAGGGCTGGTGGATGTGGGATTTATGCCAAACATAGACAGTAGCGATGCTTTGTGTCCTATGGATTTGTAAAAAGGCCATCAAAGTGTTTGCTAGAAATAACAGCTTCATTCGCTATTTACATCCCAGGGCTGTATGTTCATCTAGTTGTTTCAGGCTTCTTCTGCCAGCTTGTCGGATAAAGTCAATATAAATCATTTGTGATTCAAAGACCCCTCCCTCTTTTGAGATGAAACCCACCATGTGAAAAGTTCTCCACCAGGATCGGCACACCACATTTTGGATTTTATCTTTGACTGCATCATTTATTTGAAGTTAATGAATTGTTTTGATGGCCGGTCATTGACTTTCTGTCTAGAATTAGTGCTTTCCATTTCCTAATATTGGATTTGGATTGTGTGGAAGTGTTTTTCTTTAAAGTCGTGAAAATAAAATAAATCTGAGAAGGAGCGCTGCAGAGCACTTTATGTGTGTGTGAGTATACACAGAAAGGCCGAAGCTACATTTTTTATAGTTTCTCCCCATTAAAGGGCCCATAATTCACAAAGCTATAACAGCTAAATGATAACAAATGAAATTTTCTGGCATCTGGAGACAAACTAATTACTATTACTATTGGGAGACAAGTAAACTGTTTTAGGCATTTACACACTAAATTAAGTTTTCATTCCGCCGCTAGTTGATTTTCGATGTTTTCGGACGCACATCCGGATCCCCGGAGATTCAAACTGCATTAACTACGCTCCACTCATCTTAAACACAACAGCGTTATGTTTTGTCGTATATTACCAGCGTACAGATGCGCAAAACAACACTCAATTTCTCCCAGATTATGTCGTGTTACGGTTGCAAACCTGCCTCCCATCCGGCGCTTGCTGGGATGGGCTCCAGCCTCAGACAAGGAACAGATGGGCAAAAAAATTAATGAGTTAACGAATGAGGGACTGCATGTACGCCTGACTGGTCACAGATGTGAAATATTGCCTTTCAATACTTATGATTTCCAATGTGTCCATCTTTGGTCTCATGTCTAATGAAAATCTGCTATTATAATGACCAGTCTATGTGTAAATAAAATAAAGCCTAATATATTTTACAATGCATGCAAATGAGTTGTTGCAGCTGTAAATGAACAGTGACGTGTTGTTGCCAAAGAGAAATGTTGCACATGGCCCGTGAAGGTCAGGCAGATGCATCCATAACTTCAGCCCGTGCCGCACTCATCCCTCTGCTTCTCGTCGCACACGTCCCAACGCTCCTGTGTGGCACTGAATGGACTCCGTGCAGATCGAGGTGGATGTGGTCACCATTTCAACGAGCAGCACAGCAACAACCGATGACCACGCACCTGCGAATTCCTGTCCCGAAACGCGCAGACAGGATTGACTCTTCCGCTTGAGCTAGTCCTGAATCCGTGCTGTTGGGTGCTTGACCACTGTGTGCCACTCTAAAAACTCTCCCTGTTAACTAATGCATGCTGTGCACATGTTGCAATTTCACCACCCAGGTGCTTGAATCAATTTATTGACATTTTAATCCCGTACAAAAAGCCTCCTGTATCATGCCATGGACCAGAAGGTGATGTGTATGTATTCCTTTGCCTCTGAATGCAGCAGTCCTCTTCATGGTTTGGTTGTATCCACTGAAATAACTTCAGTGGATACTGCTTTCCAAATGGCAACATGTGTGCGTTGCAATAGTTATGTCAGCAATAGTTAGTTGGCCATTGTTGTCAGCATTAGCAGAAGATAAACCGTAGCTACTACTTCCACATTCGGCACTATACCGACACAGAGGTAATAGGTGCCCAGATATTCCAAACAAAGACAATTGAACAAAACAAATGAAATAGACATATGGGGTGGAGTAGAATGAATACAATCAGTAGAGAAAGAGAAATATGGTATTATGTAGACTGGGAAAACAAAAAAAGGCTCTCTTTGCTGTGTGTGTTTCTGATTCTGTCCGTAATGAAAGCATTCACAAAAGCAAGACTGAGCTTGTGAAACTTTGAAGTCGTTACAAATGGATATCTCAATGCTCTCAATGCAGATCTGTTCAGTCTATGACCCCAACCTAAATGTTTGGCTGTTTTCACACCCTTTTTTTCTACCCCCTCCTTCATAAGCATCAGATTTGAGAACTCTTATAGTTAAAGCAGTGCCAGAATGTCTGGGAGCTCTGAGAAGGTCTCTGTCGTAAATGGCGAAAAATGACTATTACAAGGCCCTGATGTCTGGGACCGAAAATTATTAAAGTGAAGGTCTCATCCCCGCTACCATTCTGGTGTGATGTCAAATCCGGCCTTTTAAGGGACATTTAATATCTCAAAGACGTCCGCGGGGGGGGGGGAGAACATCGAAGCCCTTTAGGCACCGTGTCCAATCAATACGCTTCTCTGCTGCTTGCCGCGTGACATTAACAGATCAGTGGAGCCGTGAGATAGAGAGCCGGAGACGTTTGGGCTCATGCTGTTATCCACTCTCCGGTCTCGTAAGTGATCCTCCGCGTTGGTTCCAATAACTCGCTATCTTTATTCCTTTGTCTTGAGGCGCCAGCGCAGTAAAGTGGGCAATCGGACAACAAGAAAGCCTGTTAAGAGCAGGGAGCCTCGGCTAAGGCGACTGTGTGAAGCCTCTGGTGGAGTGCAGCGCGTCAATCTGTCTCCATGGAGCCAGCTGTTTCCCACTCCCTCTTAATCTGTAGGCTGGCTGGTTTGGCAACTGGCTGCCGGGGGTTTCTCAAGTAGAGTCATTGCTGTGAAGGTCAACGGAAATGTGTGCCCTTAGGAAGCCCCAAAATAGATAGGAGTTAAACCCATCCAGTGTATCCAGTGGGACAGCAGTGGTGGAAAGCACACAAGTATGTGTAGGCCTACTGCATACACTCTTTCTGACCGTCGCTCCTGGAAGACAGTGATGCACTCAGCATCTGTGTTAATGAGAGACAGCAGGCCAATCACAGCACGACGCAGATTTAAGCACCCGGTTGTTAGATGCAGCCCATAGTCTGACATTAGAATGAGTCTGTGTGTGTGTGTGTGTGTGTGTGTGCGTGTGTTTGACAAGCACTTTTGTGTGTGCTGCCACCTTTGGCGAGACATCCCCCTTATTGACCCCTTCCATGGTCATTTAATGTAGCATTTAGTGAACAGTTGGAGGCCTAAGGAGGTAAATTTGTCCAAGATTAAAAAAACAAACCCAAAAACAATTTTGTGGAGCTGAACTATGGTTTTCCTTCGACCCTGCTCCATTAATCGTCTTAGGGCCCCTCAGATTTATGTTAGGCCTCAGCAGTGTTGCCAGATTGGAGGGTTTAAACCCAAATTAAGTTATTTTTCCTGGCCTGGGCTCGTATAACTGGTTTTCGGTGGCTTCTGCTTATTACACCACTGTTTGTACAATTCAGCCAGTTTACCCCCGTGAGATATATTTTCCACTTCTTTTTTATTGAGTATATACATCAGTAAGATTGATACGTCATCTTGTTTAGATTTTAAGACAAAAGACACGATGCGCCTCATTTAGGACTTGTTTACACAATATATATATGTTCATACATATGTATGAAAAGAAAGTGTGCTACTTTGTCTACATCATTTAAGTGGAACAGAGCACATTACTCAACGTGGACGTCAACAACATCATTGTAAATATGCCTCTTCACAGCTAATTTTCCCCCGCGGTCCCGACACGATTAAAGATGACAAATGACATTTTTTTTTTACAAAGCCACAATGAAAACAAAAGAGGGAAGAAGTGATACATTCAGACCGACGTACCACGCAACAAACAAGCCAAAACATCTGATCATTAATTAGTACATATTTGAATATATATGAACCATATTTTCAGGTTTTAAAAATGCTGATGTGCTGCTCCTTAATCTCGTGTATGACAATTGGGTGGTTTGTTAGGCCTGGACTGGGTGGCTTGATGGAGCGACCGATCCCTTTAGGGAGCCACCGGTGAAACTAGCTCCACCAAAGGAACCAGTGACTAAACTAACTTTTAATTGTGTTACTGCAGTATACAGGCCATAACTGGTCATAATCAGAGTTCAATCAGAGCAGCAGTCTTCACATGAAATAAACATGTGTGCATGGTACTGATGCTGACCGTGTTCAACCAGACGAGGGCAGTGCACCACAGCTCTGTTGCCCACAGATGGGGTACTTCAGCACTTTGCCCAGCCCCTAGTGAATGTTGGAGTGGGATCAAAAAGCTTGCTTTGAAACATCATCTTGAGTCATTACCGACATCAGGAACAACTGTGATGTGGCAGCTGCTCACCCTTTTACATCCGCAGGCTGTTGCAGAGTGTTTCGCACTCCTCTTCTTCTCCCTCTCTGAGTGAATACGTGATAAGTGAATTGTCCCACTTGTCCAACCTTGCAAAGGTGGTCATATCTCACTCTTGTATTGCCGGGATAACAATTGTGTGAAAGTGTGAAACATTCTATAAACCCTCCCTTTATTTCTATAGAGGGTTTTTGATCTACACTGTGTGGTCTTGAAAGAGCAACTACAATAGTCCTTTTGGGACAAATCAAGTAGAGCAAAAACATATTTTCCACAAATGGCACACAAGCCGTGTCTGCTTCAAATCCATTGCTGCCTGAGCAGTAAAAAGCTTTTATATCATGCAGGCACAGAGACTACCTAGACCAAGTAGTAATTGAGGGCATGTTGAGCATCTCAAACTCACGTCTATGAAATGCTGCACTGATGAATAAATAATGGAGCGTCCTTTCAAGTGCATCTTTGAACAGTGCTGACGTTTTTAACCCGATCCAATCTGGCTACAGGCCCCTCCCACCCCGCACACACACACGCGTACGCACACACACACACACACACACACACACACACACACACACACACACACACACACAAAGCTCCTATTCCCGTCGATTACGTCTTGGTACTCTTGCGACGCCTCCTCCCCCTCTCTCTGGCATAATGCCCCCCACTGGGTCTTCTTTCATCACTGTAAAGTATCAGTGGGACGCAGACACAAAGGTCTCTCACAGACATGAGCAAACTCACACAGACGCATGTATTCATTTGCATTTGCATGTTTGTTGCTTGTGAGGGCCATTTTCTGAGTGTGTATATGACCCCAGACACAGCTGCACCCTCCAACCACCCATTCATGAGTGTCGTCATGTGAACTATTGTCATGGCAGGCTGGGGCTGTGTGGGACTAAATAGTTAATAAAACCCTGGTCTAATTCTGGATGTATGAACAAACAAAACCAAAAAAACGGCTGAACTGCGTTGCATAAGCGATGACATTGACTAGTGGCAGCCATTCAGATGAGGGGGTGAATCATACATCAGTGTTACAGCTTGAGCTTCAACCTGGTCTCCCAGTTCTACCTCCCAAATCTCATCACACTCGTAAGTGGTGATCTCGCAACTCCAGAGGAAGAGGGCACCGAATAAAACTATTTGATATATGACTCCATATCCTCAGCGTCTTCACATCATTACAGACAAATTGCCGTGAAAACACATTTATCACAAAAAGCATCAAATCTACTTTCTGCTTCAACACAATAAAAACATTACTTTACACATTACGTGAAGAGATATTTAAGATTCCTTCAAATCACTTATTTTCTACAAAGAAAAAGGCAGACACAGGGCAACATGGGAATGCAAGTCAATGCTTTGACTCTTTTTGTTGATCTAACCATGGATATTTTTCATGATTTTTCATGAAGTGTTCTAAAATTTTCTCATTCAGACAATGGATGTTTACCTTTCTATTTATCTGGCTGAAGGGCTATCATGACCACAATGTCAGTGGTCCACCAGGAAATAAAAAAAACAGGTTTTCTCACACTAGGAGTTCCATTACAGAATCTAGTCTTCTTACTGCTCATGTTTTGGAGGTCATTTAGTGTCTTGATGCAATAAAAACCATTGAAATTAAACTTTTTGACACTATACTTGGACTGTTGTAAGGTGCAATTTAGCTTTGCTTCTAGGATGAAACTCTTTTGTTGGCATAGCAATATAAATTTAAACCTTTTTTAATTGCATTGCATGTTTCGATAATACTTTGTTTGTACCATTGTGAATCAACCTCAATATTAAGCCTATATAATATTCAGCCTATTTTGGCCAGGAAACACTTGAAAGACATAAAGGTCATGGATGGATAAAGTCTTCACTATTTCCTAAATTATCCAATAGGTAAATATAGTACAGTATAACACAACCAATTAATCACAAAACAGTTAAATCCATTTTTAAAAATGTAATTATCATAATATATAATATTATCATAAAATAGTTTTATTGGAGGTGACTTTAACTTTTGAAGTTCTGACTTCCAAAGGTCCCCGTTTGTGACAGTTGGCCGTCATCAAGGACCGCCCCCCTCATCCTTTCAGCTAATCACATGTGCACTTGGCCTCCGAGGGACTAACTAATTAAATGGCGCCCGCTTCTCCAATTTAGTAATAATATACATTGTAAAATCCTCTGTCGCTGTCTGAAACCACCCTCCATAGGCAGAGTAGTGAATGTATGAACGCGCCAGTGGTCTTAGGTAAAGTTACTCTATGTGTGTCTTTACTCTTCGTCGAGTTGTTTCTCTGAGAACGTCTTTGTAATCACAGCGCTGCGTTGACACGGAGTTGACCCGTTAACAGTTACCTGCTAATGTTATCTCTTTCTCTTCATTTAAATTCTGCGTTATTAATATAAACTAACAAGCCAACCAAGCTAGCTAGGTAAGGAAGCACGTGTAGCATCGCTATGATTAATGTGCACTACACAACTGTTCGTTGATACTAGACGTATAGCATACTTGACGGTAGCTAACGTTAGCCACGTTTATTGACCTGTCAAGTGACAGCTGAAGGGGGCGTGGTCACGTTACAACTTCGCTGTCATGAAAAGTGACATTGGGGAAAATAAGTTCTTAAAGTAAAAACAAACCAGTAAACAATTAGTATCATTTAATCATATATGTATGAATTTATGAAAGACAAAACTACACGGTTAAACGGAAACGCTCCTTTTGGACTGATCATTCTCATTACTGCCATTCTGATTTACTAACTCGCTCCGTTGGATTTTCATTGCCGCCGTCGGTCATCAGCACGTTTTGTTTATTGTTCATCCATCACAGATCCCTTCTAACCAGTCAACCGATCCTCCTCAAACTGATTCAACTACAAACGAGTATCAATGAATCCGCCTCTGTGCTGAGTAAGTCCTCTCTCTCTCTCTCTCTCTCTCTCTCTCTCTCTCTCTCTCTCTCTCTCTCTCTCTCTCTCCATCTCTTTGCCAGTGCGCGCTACAGTATCGCTGCACGCCTCCACTCACTCCGGACTGTTGCTTTGGCCGCAGCACCTGCAGGCGCGGAGAGGCGATAAGATAAAGGGTACCAAGGGGAGGGGAGGAGGAACCATGGCCGCAAAGGACACTTCAACGACAGGCTCCGTCAGCAGAGAAATTACAGGTGAGCACCATCACAAGAGTTCCTTGTTTTGTTTCTATTTTCTTCCGGGAAGTGTGTTTCAACCTCTCGTTGAGAAGGGGGGGGGGGGGTGTTTTGCTTTTACTCAGCTGCTATTGCCGCAGGAGAGATTATAATGCAATCGGAGAGTGCTCAAACTGCGATTGATTTGGAAAAAAGGGGAGGGGGCGTCTTCTCGCTGTGAGAGTTATTTTGTTGATGCAAAAGTGATGCTGCGAGTTTTCATCTACTGCTTTTCCCTCTGCATGCGTGCGCGTGGGAGTTACAGCGAGACTGGGAGCGCTTCAGCGTGCAGCGGGCAGCGTGGGTTCAGCTCTCCGCATAGACAATGCACCCACGCGCGCGCGCGCACACACACACACACACACACACACACACACGCACGTTGATGTGCTGTTGCAGAAGGTGCGCGTCTCTCACTGCTGATTATCTAGACGCGAGTTAAATCCCGCTGTTTACCAGCTCAACGTGGTCAAGCTCCGTCTGTCTGGTGTTAAGAGCATGGAGGGCTTTACAGCGGCAACACACCTGCGGGGGGGGGGGGGATCAGGGTTCATGTAGGGGGGGGGTCAGATCCATCAAATTGTAAAATAAGTTTGTGGGGATATGAGAAGGGATTTAAAAGAGATGGGGGGGGGGGGGCGGGATTGACCCTTCCTGCTTCGTCTTCTTCTTCTCCCTCCCCTCTCCCGCCCCCTCCTCACCTCTTTTGGGGGCAGGTGCCGAGGTCAAGCCAACAGACCTCGGGGGCGTCGCAGAGTGTGTTGAAAGGTTTAAGCGATTGGGTCTTACACAGCTTAACGTCAATAACTCTCTGTTTGTCTTCAGCTGATCCCTCCTTCGATCTGCCGGTGTGATGCACAGGCCGCCCTCATCCCCCCCCCCCCCACCCCCCCACACACACACACCTATGGATACACATCCACAACCTCATCCTCTGTTGGCTAGGCAACTTCATGGCTGTTGCCGGATGTCGGATAGTGACAATTCCGAGTAGTGCAGCACTCACTGCGAGAGAGAGTCATTTAGATTGTGAGACAATGGAGCGTCTTGACACAGCATGACGTGTAGTATCTCCATCTGGTGCCCCCCCCCCCCCCCCCCCCCCCCCCCCCCACCTCCGTCAACCCTCCACTTGATATGTGAATATTCAAACAGCCGGCAGGCATATGTGCGTATTTGCAATCTGAGGATATAGGTTGACGTTGTGTTTATGAATACAGGAGCATTTTGTGTTGGGTTGGTTGTTGTCACTGAGCTTCAGCAGGACAATGTCGTAGGGTGGAGCAGAAGCCTCTTAAGATGCAGCAATAGGTCTCCAGCGAGATCAACCGGGCTGCTCCTTTTTTTTCCTTCTTCTCTAAGGCTAAAAATAACCCAGTCATGAGTCCTCCTCAGCTGGAGTTGTGTGTTTGTGCGTTTATACGTGTGTATGTGTCTGATGTCCTAAAGTTGGTGTCTGTGCAGCCATCTACTCGGACTTGGGCCTGCTCACCCCTGTGCGGCTGTTATTAAAACCCCCGGTCCACCCCTGAGCTGAAGATCAAAGGCAAAAGCGGCACCACTATCCGATTTCACGGAGACATCGGCACTTTTTTCTAAAAATTGAACAGCCGGATCTGCTTTTAAGTTATTGCAGTTATGAAATTCAGCGGTTCCCCTTTTGCACGATATCACTGAGCTGTAGGCAAAATGCACCATAGCATCCCCTTGTGCACATTATTGTCTTATTTATTCATATTTGCTAGCGATTACTTTTTGTTGTTACAGCAGAAGCGCTATTTTCTTCTGTTGTTGTACTGGGTCACTTCCTGAATAGTAATGGGTAGTGTCATCATGTAACCTCACACGCAGAAGAATGATCTAATAGGCCATGTAGGGAGGATCAAAGTGGAGCCCTGGTATCTGAGCAGTCTAATATCCTGAGTTCACAGAATTTGTGTCCAATCGGTGCATCCTTTGTGTTTCTCCACATTTATGCATTCCATTTATTTTACCTGCCTAATTTTTCACGCAGGTGTAAACTAGAATTTGTGGGGGCGGTTGTGGGAAAAGCTTTTTACAGTGCTTCTGAGTGGATCTTGGGGCGGCAACTTTTTACATTATGTCGTTTTCTCCCCTTTTACCTCCAGAGAGCGTCAGGAAGGCGCTGGACAAGCAGGCCATTAAGTTTGTGCGAGCCATCAAGCAGGACACCAAGAGTGGCAAGACGGAGGACAGGATTCTGGTGAGAGACGCCAACACCCGTAAACTCCCCGCACCCCCCCCCCCCCCCCCCCCCGTCTTCCATCACACCAGGTCACCTGAACCAATCTCTCACTGTTAAAGTCAAAGCGTCATTGCGCATGAGGTGTGTAAGGGAATGGCCCGGGAAAAATGGAAATCAATCTAAGTTAATGGCGCCAAATTGGAAGAGCCATAAGAAGCCACAGATTACTTCAACAGACGACAGATGCTGCCTAAGCAGAGCGAGGTGGACGAGGCCTACTGAGTCCGTCCTCACAATTTATTAGATGTGGCAGGATGGCCTTAATGCCACAGGCAAGGGTTTCCTGAGTGTGTGTGTGTGTGTGTGTCTGGGGCGGGGGGGGGGGGGGGGGGGGGGGGACATGGGGTAGTTTGACCTAAAGAAGGAGCTGGTTATTGCTCTGCTGTTGGGAAATGGTCAATTAGTCAGCCATGCTGGTGTCCGATGAGGAGTCATGTGAGCAAATCAAAACCACTAATCAGTGCTCCCCTCAGTTTTTACGTCTGCTATTGTTCGTCTGCCCCGTCTCCCTCCACGCCTCCATCCATCTCCATCAGAATCACCCCTCCCCTTCTATTTTTGCCATCTCCTCTCTTTGTTTCCTCTCTCTCCCTCCTTATCTGTCCATCTCGATTATTCTCTTCTTTGTCATCAAGCCCCCCCCCCATCCCCCCCATCCCCCCCATCCCCCTACAACTCCACTCGTCCTCTCACATTCTCTCCCCCGTCATGCCCTTCCCTCTCCTCTCCATATTTACTCAAACCCAGAGAAGGGTATCAGATGCAATTCAATTAGGAACTGTTTTTTTTACTATCCGTAATCCGGGGCTTGGCGTTGGCTGGTGCTCCAAATTCCTTCAGTGGAAAGGAGGAGAGAGGAGGTGGTGGGGTTTAAGCATTCATTCTAGCTCCTTGTCAAGACCACTGCTCTTAACGGCAATCTTCTGACTCTAATGGGTACATTTGTTTGGATACACAAAGGCTGAACAGATGAAGGGGGTTTGCAGTTTGTAGACTTTGTTTCTTTGGGTACTCTGCACAAAAGAATCACTCAAGGTGGAAAACATTACTCATGATATCATGAGGGTTGTTTTCTAATACGGAGGCGAGTTTCAGTCTCACTTTTCCAATCCTGAACGCTTAAGGCGAGACTTGCTTTTACCTTTATCATCCCTTTCATTTGGATCCTTCACAGACTGAAGTAGATCCAGCAGGTCGGATCCGAACGGGACCAAAGCGTTCGTTTTGTTTTTTAGTTGAGTTTGTGGACGGCGAGACTTTTTATCCGTGTTGACGACATACAAGCCTTTGTTCTAGATCTTGCTCTTCCTTATTCGAAACCCTTCTCCCCCGGAGGCTGCTGGTATCCAGCTGTCTGTACGTGTTGACTGTACCAGCCGTCATGCCGCACGACACACACACACACACACACACACTGGGGCCCTCCACTCATCTCACACAGACACATGGAAGGCTCAGCCTGACATCCCAACAGCACTCAGGGCAATGTGCAGTATCAACATCCATGTTTCCATCACGGGGTAAGCATGCACAAACACAAGTACACACACACACACACATGAGTACTGTCTGACATGTGCAGGAGGCATCTATGCAGACGCACACGCTTCACTGCTTCAAAAGTTGTGTGCCTACACACACTCTTAGGACCATTATTAGATCACCCTATTTGAAGATCTGCGGCAACTCAGAAAACAAAGCATCTTCAAAGGCGGGGTGGGGGCTGGGGGAGGAGTGGGTGGTTGTGATATGGAGGAGGAGGAGGAGGACGAGGAGGAGGAGTGCTTCCCTCCAAGACGAAAAGGAAAGAAATCTCTGATGGGTTGTGATGGCCCACTTGCCGATTTGGCTCTTCCGCCACTTATTTATCCCGATCGGCCGCTCACTTGTGTAGTCTGTTGACTCCGCGCTGCCACCTTAGAATAATGGGCCTAATACTGGCTGACGAGGCCACTGTTTGACAGCCCGAGCCCACTCGGGCTCACTTCCCCCTGGGTTACGCGGCGGTCCCGCTCGTGAGGCCGTGGTAGGACGGAGGTTCGAGGGCAGCTAAATGACATGTAAAGGGCATGTGGGCGGGGAGCATTTAAGGACTCTGTCGTGGCTGCGTCCTCGGTGGCCCGCGGAAGAAATCATGATTCATTTTCAGCAAATGTCTTTCTTTGCAGTTTCCTCCTTATGCACAGAAATTATTGATCCACGAACTTTCTTTTTTTTTAAATGTATTTTAACCACCAAAAAATATTTTCATTTTAGCAATTCTTATTTACCTTTACACTGAGGGAAAAAAGATTATTTGTTTGTGGACATCTACCAAATTGCATCATGATTAAGTTATTTTTTTCCAAGTATGTTCAGTATCACCCTTTATTTACCTGAATTCTGTAAAATCATACGACTTTTGAAAAGAAAAAACGTAATATGTTACACCCCCATGAAACTTTCCTGTTTTAAAATACATTATATGATAATCACCTACATTTTAATTTTTCTTTTTTTAATCTGACTTAAAAATTAATAAATATTACAGAAATCTTCTGAAGTGGTCTGATTCTGAAAACGGCAATGCAGCCTGGAAAGTTTTTAGGGGCCTGACATCCTTTAGAGGAACTCATATTTTGACACATCACCATTTAAAACATAACAGCTATTTGAGAGCTACTTTGAGTACATGTTTTATTTCACCATATTATAATTATGCAACTGCTCCCTCAATTATTTACTCTTTACATTATGACTGTATTGCTTTTTGATAAAGGTCTTCTTCATCTGGATTTATAGACTGTAGGGCCCTAGTTTATATGCTGAAATATTGATAAATTCCATTTAGACCTTTCATATTTAGCAGTTGGCAGTCGACACCATTCTTCAATGTGGGAGTCAACTGAGCATTTTTGGACTAAATGAATATCAGTGAATAAATGTTTGGAGTCTACCAGCGCCTTCCATATCTTTTTTTGTTCTGCTCTTCCTTTGTCCTAATTTCAACCCCATGAATCTTATTTTCCTTGAATGAGTTGTCCATGCTTGTTATTGTAATGTTGCTGCCGTAGTTTGATTAAATTCCTTCATTTTATTTCATGAGGTTCTGCATATCTTTTCCTCTTTGGGTTTTTTCACCCTCATCTGTATATGTTAGTGTTTCCAATCTTCCTGCTGTGCCTCATTTTTATTATTGCATTTCTCAGTGCTCTGTCCAGTGAAAACCACATCACTGACTTTTTGTGCTTTACTAATTCACAGACCCTGAAGTAATTCACTGGTTCCAAATCCGTGAAGTTGGCAATCGCATATTGGACCATTTGCACGATTTGAAAGATAAAGTTCAGTCCATCCTCATGAGCTGTCCCTTTTTCCCTGCTGTGGAAGGAGAGACTCCAAATGCATTGATTAAGAGTAAGAATGGATAAGACATTGATCCGTGTGCGCGGTCATTTCACCAGGTCAAAAGAGAAGCTGTTCATTTTACCGTCAGCGTGGCCTTAAAGTGTGAGAGCTCAGTTCCTGCCCGTGGTCCACAATAAGTCGTTGTTGTTGACGCTCATAACGGAGCACTTCCAATTCCTTTCCATCAACAAGGCAGCGGAGATGGTGCCACAGACTCTTTCTACCTGTGGGCAGGTCACAGATTACATCCTCTGGTGCTTCGATACAGAAAAAAAAATTCCAGTGTTTAGTTATTTGTTTTGGATATAACAAACGCACCAAATATTTCTAGAAAAAGGTTTTTATTAATTAACAAATGAACAGAAACTACCAACAATAATCAATAGTAACAGAATGAATGCGTTTTGAATCCAACAGAAAGAGCCTCATTCCAGCGTTCTGCCCCCATCTGAAATGTCTGACCGAGTCATAGAGCCTCCTCGGGCTGCATGGCGCCTCAGAACACTGCCCTTTAGGGGGAAAGGTCAGGCTGCTTCCGTGGATGTTTTCTCTATTGGGGTTTTTAACATTAGCATCACAAACTAGCTTCGGCTTTGCCTGTTTTCATCGCTAAATCTGTTTGACATCCGGGATATAGCTTTCAAACGCGTACTGTACAAGCTCTCGTCTTTGAAATCCCCTTTTTCATTTTCCAAAAATGAGATGCAGATGATTTTAAGTCCGAGCGGCTTGTGACAGCCTGACGGAGTAGCAGCGTGGGGCGGGGCTTAGCAAAAGCTGAATTACATAATTAACTTGTGTAAATCTGAAATGGAAAACCTTGGCCTTGCTTTGGAGCTCTGAATTTGCTTTGATGCTGCGAGTGACTCCAGCTGTGCCCCGGACTGTGAAGGAAAGCCGAGTAAAGCTCTGCCAGCACAGTCCTCTGTTCTTTCAGTCTCTGAACATCGCAATTCTTTTCGTGTAACGGCAAAACATTACCAGGGCATCATCCACGATTTATTTTGCTCCTCGTGGCTTCTCCCCAACAGATGCTCAGCGCGGTGTGCAGGATTTACCAGTGTGCTCTCCGTGCTTAGCACTGGGCTTTTCTTTTGAGTATAACACATGTCGGTGGCCAGTGGTGGAGGGGCTATGAAGTGCAACTGCTGACCTTCCATCTCTCCCCCAATGAGAGGGGGCGAGTCTATCTGGTATTTGGAAGTGTTAGTATTGCTAAAAGGCGTCTCCAAGTATCTCCGCCTGTGTTTCCTCTCATTGTTCCACACCCCCTACTCATGCTCTCACCCCCCCCTTTCCTGTTTTTTTTCCTCATCCATTTGGCCCCACTCGCACTCGATGCTCGTCTCCATCTCATCCCAGCCCACTTTCTTACATTTGCACACATTCAGCCTTCAGGCCTCACCTCTCCTCTTAAAGACGCTCATCTCTGACTTCTATCTATAGGACAGCACAGGCCCACGACCCCCTTCCCATTATCTGTTTCCATTTTGTTTTTTTCCGAGCGCTCTCTCAGCATCTCTCCTTTGATTTCGATGTATTGGACTCGCTGTTTTTTTATGGGAGAATCTGGAACAGGAAGTGTTTTTCAGCTTTGCATTTCTTTGCTCTCATTTGGCTTCATCGCTCTCCAACTCATTTTCTTCTTTTTTTTTTTCTTCTTCAACCACTCTAAAGTCCACTTAGAAAGCAAGACCTGAGGCATCGGTGCTTTCAAAACCCCTGTCAATTACACAGACACACACACACGTAAGCTGACAGGTTGACGGATGGCAGGGTTGTGCTCTTGTGATGCTGAGTCCACTAGAACGATGGTGTGTGTGTGTGTGTGTGTGAGAAAGGGAGGAAGGGACAGAGACAGGACAGGCGAGTGTAGTCCAAAGCCAGCTTAGCATGCTATTGTGCATGATTATACGTGCATGACAGTCCAAACAGAGTGTGTGTCTGGGTGTGTGCTACACTAGCATGCTGGACTCATTCAAATGTCTGTATTGGAATGTGTCTGATTTTATGCTGTGTGTTGTTGTGTGTGTGCGTGCGTATGTGTGCGTGTCAGTTTTAAAATGCCCTTGTGGCCGAGCCAGAAATACCGCAGGCGGACAAATCTGGCACTGATCCTCAGCTTGTTCCCTCAGAGGCAATGCTGCAACACACGCGTACCACACACACACACACACACACACACACACACACACACACACACACACACACACACACACACACACACACACACACACACACACACACACACACACACACACACACACACACACACACACACACACAGACACACTTTGTGATTTGCAGCATCTCGTTTGAAGTGCAAGACCCAGAGCCTGACAGCTTATGATTAATATAAGCCCCCGCCCTCTGCCCTCTCAGGCGCATGTCTATGCAAACATGCACAGCCGGAAAGAGATCCATTTGTTTGTTCCTGTGCACGTGCTCGTGAGGTGTACACGGTTGGCCGGCTCTTGAAACCAGTCCTTCTGACACCGTGGCAGCACTCTCTCACTCTCTCTCTCTCTCTCTCTCTCTCCCTGCTCTACACATCAGTTTGATTGAAAGATTGCCAGCTGCCGTGTACTCGGCTGATCGGGTCAAAGTACGCCTACCATCTCATCTCGGAGGGTTTCCTGTCTTTTTAGGGGTTTTGATCAACATGTGGAGGGGAAGTTGCCACTAAGCCACATAGTTTAGAAACATTTTCTGGTGTCCAATGGGGCTTGACTTAAGCGGGGGCAATTAATATTAATAGTTCCCACAGCTCATTTGTCTGCTATGTATACAAATGAGAAGATTGTGGTTTAGAGGTCAAAGGTTAAGAGGATTGATAGCTAATAGGGACACATACAGTATTTTAATCTAACCTGAGAAGCTGACTATATCAAATGACTGCAATTTACCTTTAGTGAAGAATGATTTGCTCAAAAGTTTGGATGTCAGTTCAACAATTAAAGTTATCCAGTTTATGTTCCCTTTAGTCACTGGGCTGGTGTAAGCCAGTTCCATTTCCCAGTGATTGGACACACTGATACTCAGCTCTGAATCTTAATCAAAGTGATGTATTAGAGATTCCTACTTGAGTATGTAACATTTGATGATTTATTGAACAACAGACTTTTTAAATATGCATGCAATAGATAGTATGCATGAATATGTTTTAGGAGAGCGCATTCCGTGTTAATTTACGGAGTAGATGTTGGTGCAGCTCATAAAACTAACATAAAACAGCCCATGCAGCAGCATGTTCTTTTCTCAGGCTGCGTCCACACAGGTCGCTTTAAGGAACTGTTTGGAGTTTAATTCACCTGCATTTTGACTGCTCTCAGAACCAAACGCACTCTTGTTTTGCACATAGAAAACAAACTGTGTGAAGGTGGGGGCTCTAACCCTCCATCCGGTATAACCAACACAGTGAAAAGATACTCATGTCGATATTCCCACACCGCTGCACATAACTCACCCAAGTAGGCAGGAAAGAACTGTCTCGATCATCGATCGTCTCTCATGATACTTGAATGGTCTGTAAATGATATACTAAGAGAGGACAAACCCAATGCGAGAAGCCTGGTTCAGCATCACAGGATGAAACGGACGGCCTGCATTATTGATGCTGCTGTTTACATTCAGCTCTTCTGTCAGAAGATACTTCTTCCTTTCATTTTCTCACCTCTCTCTCTGCATCTCAAGGTCCCATCGCATTCCCCACCCGCCCCTCGCTGGATTTATGTAACATAGTTTTCAAACTTGACGTGGAGCTGTGATTGGATCTTGCGAAGGCCCCTCCTTCGGTTTAGTACGCACATTTTTATTCTCTCCGCAGGGGTATTCCTCGGCCTCCTACTCCTACTGCTCTCTCGTTCATCATTCCTCTCCCTCTCCCTCTCCTCCCTTTCCTCTCTGTGGGAGTCTGCTATGGGTGTCTATATAGTTGAGGCGCAGGGCTGATCTGTGACGCCAGCTTTGCCGGGAGTAGGTGTAGTATCTGAAGGCTTCATTATCGGGTGTCCTTCCATCGCCTACGCTACCTCTCTCTCTCTCTCTCTCTCTCCTTTGTATGTTTCTTTTTCTCTCACTGCCACACAGCGGGGTGCCATTAGCCATTCAGCAGAAAGGGAGCCTTCAGGAATTGAAAGCGACGGAGCAGAAAAAGAAAAGAAAAACTGAATCGGGAAAGGAGACAGGAGAGATGGGGGGGGTGTAGGGTAAGAGGGGATAGAGTGAGGTGTTAGGGCTGGAGCACAACCAGACAGAGAGATGGAGGGATTATGGATTAAGAGGATGGTTTGGGAATGAACAGATTTCTATGGAGATGAAGAGAAATGACAGAATGCAAAGGAGGACATTTAAAAGCCAACAAAGCGCAAAACCAAAGTGTCGCCAAGAAATTGCAGTGAGAGGGAGGGATGGTTATAAATGCACAGTGCATGTATGCTAATTACAGATTTTTGAATTATGAATGAGATTAATTACATAGGCAGATATGAATATATTCACGTCTCCTGTCTATTACTTTAGCCCAGAACCTTTTTAAATGGTAATGTCTTTTACTTGGGCAGAAGCGCAGCACCCTCTTCCTGCGTTCCCCTCGGCCCCCTCCCAGACGCAATGAGGCGCCCTTGTTGAGCGTGTGCTACTCGGTACCATCCACACAACTTGGCGCCGAGATGAATCGGACCGCAGCATGACTCTGCCATCCCGTCGTAATATTTCGTACATACACGCGCCATCGTCATTTATCAGCGCGCTAATGTCTGCAGCGTCTGAGTGCTTAGCGCGACTTACGAGTCGCAGAGATGATTTGTTGTCTTTATGGGGGGTGGGGGAGCGTGCCGAGCTATTTTTTTGTGCTGCAATTTGCATTTCCCGCTCTGTGACAGAAAATAAATGAATGTGTTCTCCCCTCAGGTCCTGGCAACATGGAGACTCTATCTCTTTGCTGTCAAAGTGCCCACCAAGGTAAATGTTCCCCAGCCCTCACCGTCAGTGGTAATTCACAAGAGACTTTTAGAGCTGAAGAGATAATAATTATCATGATTTTAGAATGATGACAAGCTGGCAGGAAGTTAGTGGTTTCAATCAATAATAATGTATTGATAATTATATATTCATACAAATGTATTAAACAATATATCATATGAAGCTACAGTTTGACCACAACTATATTTAGTAGTTGATACTAGTTGATTGTACTTTTTATTTACCCCATGACTCTTTTTCACTGAACAGAGCTTGAACATATTATAAAGCAACTAAATACAACCTGTGTTAAAGTCAGCTGTTCCCTCCGCAGTCACTGGCTTCTAATAGCTAGCATTAGCTATTATGAACTTATCCTCTTTATAGATTATGTGAAATCTTGACTACATCTCAGTACGGAAAACAATAATATTTTTCTATTTTCAGATGGAGATCACATTTAACTTCTTGGAAATCAGAGCAATGAACACCTATCCAGAACACCAGGTGACACACACACAGTTTTCTTGCAGTTTGGACTTCACGGCTGCTGAATGTGCTACTGTGTGTGTGTGTGTGTGTGTGTGTACACAGGTTATCATCGACACGGACAAGACCACCTACTCTCTGCGACTGCAGACCCAGGACCAGCTGGATCACATGGTCGGCCACATCAATTACGCCCTCTCCCGAGTCTTCAACAACTCCATTTATGCGTAAGCATCTCCGAGCACCCGTGCCTCGGGCGGGGAGACGCCTCTTCCTGTTTTTGTGTGCATGTTCGTGCTTGAGGGGGGAATACGAGCTGGCCGACGTTAACGGTACTCGACGTGTGCGTCGGCACAACTTGGCAGCCTCACTTTTGTGCAGCTCTCCTCTTCCAGATGCATTCTTGTCTTGCTGGAGTTTGCTTTCAACCTCTTTCTGTGTGACGGCAGACGCGGCAATCAGTGGGATTAAATAAACTAGTTGACACTGAGTAGGCCGTTACCTGAAGGCCTTTTTTTCTTTCCTTTTTAAAAGAGCTTTTTTTTAGTTTAATAAGTAGCAGAACACGCAGTCACTGACAGAGCAATCGACTCGGGTCTCCAGTCACGAAGTCATGTCGACACAGTTAAAAATCCTGAAGTGGGCCGTGTATGCCTTTACACTCTCTAAAGGAGTGACGCTCTGAGGACGCACACTAAAGAAAACGCCTGGATAGAGCGAGGTTTAAGCCTTGGAAATGTTTTGTCCTGTGGTCATGTGGATGTACGGCTGAGCAGGCGAGCAAGGCTCAGTGTATTGTCCTCTCTCCTGGGCCTCATCTACAATTTCTAAGAGCAATGGGATTGACTGCGCTGCGACAATTGACCTGCACAAGGTTCTATCATCTTTCGGAATGTCTCTTTTCCATTAGGGCCGGGGCTTCGAGTGACAACATTTAAGGAGAATAAAGAGAGCAGGGGAGACACAGGCTGGACAGTCCTTTTGGCCTTGGTTGTGCAGCCTTGTAGCTGAATGGTGCCGCTGCATTGAGGTACACAATGCAGATAGGAGCAAGATAAGGGGTGCGTACACACAGGCGCCGGGAGCGACCGGTGATTGTCGAGATAAGGTGGGGATTAAGGTCACTGATGTGGTTAGGTGTTGTGCGTGTGATCGGTTGACAAATGGGATTAGGGCTGGTGTGTGTTGAACGCAACGGTGTAGTGGTGTAATCCTATCAAAAATCCAAAGCAGGTGAAGCACAGCGTTATTTTCAAACACACTATTTACTCAGAATCAGAATTGACTTACGGCTTACTGGATGATTTTTGTCTGAGAATTGTTTGAAAGTAAACAACCAGGAAGCAGAGGAATATGCCTATTTTTTATGCACATATACATATACATTTACATTTCATATACAATTGCACCAAATAGCGTTTCTTTTTCAAAATAGCAACCCAGGGACTTATTCCCTGGGGTTGCTATGCCATATGCAGTTTCAGCATTGCAGAGGCTCAGTTTCCATCTTAATTTAGACTGAATATATCAATGAAAAAACAAGTGAGCTGCAAATTAGCATCTTCTTATGAAAATAGGACAGGTTATCATCAAAAAACAAATATTGAGCTGTTCTTTGTTGAGTTGAATCTGAATCTTTGTCAGTGAAACCACCGTCTTGATATTTTCTATATTGTCCGAATTTGCATTTTTATTCATGACCATGTGACGCAGGGAGGTGCGCTAGCAGGGAGCGGGACAGTTGTAGTCTTTGAATCATTCACACCTGGAAGCTGCTTTGCACTATCATACTGTCTCTTGGGCCTGAAATGCTCCAATTATGCAGCTGTGAGTGTAGTGCTCTGCTTGAGGGCACTTCAGCAATAGCAGCTGAGGGAGGGGCAAAAGTATAATATTTACTTATCTCCCATTACCCAGAGGTGGACCAGATGCTTTCTAATCACAACACACTGTTCAAGACTGAAATATCCCAAAAGTCATAAGGATTCACCCTCTGGGAATCATGAATGTGTGCACGAGGTGACCGTCCAAAATGCAAGTCCAGTTCATCTGCTAACTATGGAGACGTTTCAGTCAGGACCAAAAACTTAATGACTTAAGGTTTCCTCCAGCCATGTGTTAACTCTCAGATTCCTTGTGTGGCACAGGTCCTATGCAGTCATTACATTACATAGCACTTACTTACAAATCCCATGGCGACGCCGTCAATGTGAGCAGGTGAGGATGCTGGAGTTGCTATTTAGCTCGGAGCACTGCAGTAAGGGTTTTAGCGTGCTTTCACGCTAGGGCGCCAGCTGTGGATTCTTGCGTTACTTCAACCAGTGCTCTTCCTCGTTGTCTTCCAGTCCTCCTATTTGTCGAGCAGAGGGAGACCTCAGCGACGGAAAATACAAGTTTTCACCAAACTCTGAATCGTCGCTGGAGGCCCAGAAAACCTGCGGTGAGTCGTCAACGCCACACGCACACAGACATGTAAGGTGGCACTTTAGAGTTCCTCCACCCGCAGAATCCGAGACTTGCTCCTGAATCACGTTGGGAGACTCGTCCTTAAGTGGGTCAGAGGACCAAAGTCCTCAAAATGGGCTCTTTCATGGTGCGATTCTTTCATCTTACCACCAGTATTTACAGCTCACTCACTGCCGAAGATCTCCGTGTGGCTACCTCCTTTCATCTCTGGCCTCTCACTTGTTTTTCCCGTACCGGAGTCCTCCACCCTGCGTTTGTTGCATACTTACCCTTTTGGATCTGTTGCCCTTTTAGTGTGGATTGATTTATTGTCTCTTCCTCTCTGCTTTTCAGGAGGTTTTTCTGAGACCTATGCAGCTCTTTGCGACTACAACGGGATCGGCTGCAAAGAAGAAGTGCAGTGGGTGAGAACACTACGCAGGCTGCACAAATCCACTTTGGGTCGCCACCGGAACGGTTTTCTTCACGATCCCGTGCCATACCTCTCACACTCTCTGTAACTCTGTCACATTTCTTTTTCTCTCATCTTTCCTCCCCTCCCCTCGGGTCCAGGATGTTGACACCATCTACCACTCTCAGGACAACAGGGAGTTCAATTTACTGGATTTCAGCCACCTGGACAGCAGGTGACTTGGTTTATTTACACATAAAAAGCAACCAAACTAAATACCCTTTGCCAGTAGGCACTGATTGGAACAACACGCACCTATTCAGCAGCACCAACAGCAGCTGCTTGTTTGTGTGCGTGCGTGTGTGTGTGTGGCTCTCCCAGACATTAGATTTGAAATGTAGCAGTGCAAATGAGAGCAAAGTGCTGACTTTCAGCATTTTTTTGAAATGTAGCAATTTAAGGACAGAAAGTAATTGGGCAAGTTAACACAACCTCATTATATCTGAGATTTTGGCTGTTAGTAATCCCCAGACAGCAGCAGACAGTTAGCACAATCCTTTGTGATGCTTTGTCAAAACTGCAGCCATCTCAAACTGTTTGCAAACCTTTTTTTTTTTTCACTTTAGTCTGATCTCAATGAAAGTGCCTACTTAGCTGTATTGTGGTTTTGGGTGCCTGATTTTGACAGTCAAGAACATTCCCCGCTTGCCTCAATTTTAAATCCCTATGAAATGTAATTATGGGTTTGGGTTTGCAAGTTAGTGTGATTTTAGTTGAATTATGGACCATGACTGGCTCCAACACTAGTCCAAAGCTTTACGGTGAGCTCAGAGAAAGGTTCCCCCTTCAAAATGCAGCATGTTCAAAGTAACAGTAAATGTCTTTTCACTTCTACCTCCAGGTGGTTGAACAGTGGTGCTCCGCTGTGCTTTTAGTAATCTAATGTCCCCAGTAGTGGGAAATAGAGTGCACCGTGTTGCTGCACGGCCAGTTCCGTGAAACCCATCGTTAGCCAAATCACCATCCAGGCACAGGTCTTTTGAAATGCAACGGGGTAATGGAGCACAGTGATTTTCTTCACCCAGTCGGAGTTGACTGAGAGTGTGTAAAAGAGTTCAGTGCTACCACAGTTTTCATATGGTGGTCTCCAGGTAACGGTGACCCCGACTGTTTTTAGCTTTCCCAAGACTCTTCACCATCATTGTGTGACGCTTGCATGTAGGCCCCTTCACAATAAGTGTTTGCACGCCATTTTGGCAAGAAATGCAACATGGATACGTGACCATCGACTATCCCAAATGCAACATAAATACATTGACTTTTCAGATGTGTGTGCTATTAGTGAGCGGATAGAATACTTTAGCAAGTGGCTCAACATTTAATGGCCACATATAAACATGCATTTGGTGAGGAAATGTATTGAGTTTGAAGTACATACTCACCTGTGGTATGTCGCTATGCCAGGTAACACGCACACTCGTCTAACTGGAACACCTGTTGCTCTGAAACGTCGACAGTTCTGTAGACTTTGCATACGACAACCAGGCATTTTGATCCTGCGCGCAAAGCCTGCTGTGAACGGGCTCTGTTGCACATGAGTCATGTCAAACTAATTCCTCCCTGTGAATGAATCAATTAAAAACGGGCCCAAAGGCTTCACGGCGGTGTTTGAAGGCTGCACACGGTCCTTGAGATAAGCTTTTTTTCTTGGCACAGCTCCAACCCATCTGCACGGGGAGGGGAGACACATCTGTGTGATCTGTAAATGTATGAAGAATTGTAGAAGATAAGTAAAGATGTATTTTTCTTCATCCCCCACTGCTACGCAAACATTGCATTGACCGTAAAATGTGCGAGGAAGACCCCCCCCCCTTCCCCTGAACTGTAACCCTCACCCCTCTTTTCTTTGGCTTCGTTGTAAACCTATACATGATATATGGGCCCGATCTCAATCTTTTAGGTGCGTTCCCACCTTGGCCGTCCTCCTCCGACAACATCCGTACTCGACTTCGTTCTTGCAAACTTGTTTGATAAACTAGCTAGCTAAATGCGCTGCAGTCGCCTGCACAGCTCCGCAGGGATTGGGGACACCAAAGCAGTACAAAACCAGGACAAAGCCCAAGTATTAGTAAAATGACCTTAGATCTGAAGAGGAAAGAGCCTGGAAGACGTTCAAATCAGAGTTAAACAAATGAAATAAATACTGTAAATCATAAGTTGTCATGGGGACAGGATACGCTGCAGTGCTGTCCCCTTCGTATTTACACCATTTCAAACGCTTACAGGCTTTCACACTCAACCACTTAACAGGTGTAGTCAGTTAAGTCCCTGAGAGCTCAGGGTTTAGGGGGGGTGAGGGAGCATCGGGGGTCGGTCCATCTGCTGCAGCGCTTCTGCTTCAGTTGCTTCTGCTGCTCCCGGCGGCCGACGCGCCTGCCGTGGGACATGGAGCTGAAACATCCACACGCCGCTCCTGTCAATCCGCCGGGACCGAAATGTGTGGCATTGTAACTAAAGCTGAGATTCAGCGCTTTAGTTGTGGTCTAATTTTGAATCCACTGTTCTGCGGTACGGACACGTAAAATATCAAAAGAGACATCACTGTCCCCGTTATCCTCTGGCTATTTTGTTGTTTTGAAAGGCTCCTCACTCGGCATCACAATGTTTTGCTTGTCGACTCTCATCTCCTGTGACAACAGCGCTAAAGCATCAGCCTGCCGTTCTCGTGCTCCGGCTCGCTCACTGTCCCATGGCTCTGTTCAATTGTGTTAAAGGTTTGGGAAGATCACAGAGAGGGGGGAACGCTGAGCGTCTCAGAGGCAGAATGCAGCGCACATAGAAACGGCTGTGCCATTTGTCTCCTCCTCTACCTCCCCACTGGCATCTTTTTAAGTCCCCCACCTCCTTTCCCAAGCATGTTGAGGAAGAGCGTACGTGCCGCTCGAGCACTGACGATCATGAAAACCACTTTGACAGCTGACATGCAAATGGCGAGTGTTTTTGTCCTCTGAATAACCCAAAGGCCTGTGGAATCCTTTCTGCTTCCCTCTGTGGAGACGACGATCCCCGACCGGAGAGGATGCGTTCACACTCAACAAATGCATTCGCTCATCACAGCAGAAAAGCCTCGCCATGCTGCTAAATCAAAAAGGCCATTCAAAGAGGCATGATTGCAGTAGCAACTCATGAATATATTAATGTCTTGTACACGCAGTGCTAAAAAACCTCGGCATCGGGCTTGTTTTTCCCTCCAATAAAAGAAAGCCCTTTTTTAGGGGAAGCTTGCTGCCATTTTTTAAGATCCGCCTTTAACACACTGTTCCCTTGAGCCTACAATCCCATATTAAAGAGTCTGACTGGAGAAGTTTTATCAAATTTAGATTGATACGGACAGCAAAGATTTAATGAACGAGGACATGGGACAAATAATCAACGTAGGGAAGCAATCTAGAAGTGTGTGAATGAGTGGAGAAAGGAGCCAAGGATTGTTCTTTTCATCATCGCCTGCCACAGCCTACTCACGTTGACCTTCTACTTTCCCATCCTCCTTATGGAGCCCGTCCACGGTTACCACGAGTGACAGGTCAAAGCTTTTTTCTGCTGCCTGCTGTCCGTCCAAACATCGCCTCCACTGGCTTCTCCTCAGTGACAGCTTCTTTTTTTTTTTTTTCTGGCCCCGTCTCATCCTGTTTTTCACCCACTTCCTTCATTTCCTCCCCTTTTTGTTTGCCTCAGCCTCACTGTTCCAACGCTATTTCTTTGAATAACTCTCCTCCACACACACACACACACACACACACACACAAAACATGTTTATGTGTATGTGTGAGATTGATTTTCACGCCTTACTGCCCAAACAACTTGTTGGGGCCCTTCTTGGCTCGATAGTCACTCCTCTGCACGCATACTCTGTTACTAGTGTGGATGCTGCGTCCAGACTTTCCCCGGCTCTCCGTCTCCATCTTGGCTCTTCCTGTCACTGTCACTGTGACTGTGATAGGACCCGAGTCTCAGGCCTGCGAGGGGGGGGGGGGCACCATACGGCGCGTCGGTCGCTTCAAAACATCCAGCCGTCGTTCCACCGCAGAGGGGGCCCCCTTTTTGTCCTACCCTCCGCCAGATTGCCGTCAAATTAGTAATGAATATTTATAATCCCCAGAGGATGAATCCTAAGGATTGTAATGCCTTCTGACCATTCTGACCAGCAGCCACCATTGAGGTCGGTTTATCCAGCTTCAATGGCAAAGATGTTCTCACAAAGTACCATGAATATTCATAAGGTGAATAATAACTCAACATGTGAATGACATTTGCTTATTGATAGACAATATATATGAAATTAAATGTGCACATAGCTGTGAATTTTACAGAGCAGATCTACACTCTCTACTCAGGACCAACTCCCCCTCACAGTGAAAATTAATCAAATGGGCTTATTGCCATTTACTAGTCTGAGCCCAGCTCTGCAGCCGGGGGGACATTGATTCGAAGGATCCCATGACCTTTTCTTCTGAACCACCTCAGGAGAAACTCTGCATCTCGACCCCATTCCTTGGAATGCCTAGTAAGATCAGTGTGCATATTGTGGGATGTAATAACTGTTGGAGCCTTAGGTGTTTGCTAGAAGGATCCATTCTAATACCAATAAGACCCCATTTGGACCCCACTGGGGGTCTCCTCAGGCCGACGTGTTCCCACATGAGCAGTCGGTTCAAGCAGCTTGTGTGGTGGTAGAATGCAGGTGACATCATTTGCATTAAGCCTGGAATTTGATCTTAAAGAGATGGGGAATTTGAATATGTATGTTGATTTATCAAAACATTCTGAGCTTAGAAGATCAAGGTTGACCTGACTCTTTGTTAGCATATTGAATATATACAACTTACCCCTCACAAATCTCCTTAGTCCATTCACTGAATACGTGTAAAGGTCTGTTTTGAATTATATTTCATAACACTTATGTAAAACACCCAACCAACAACCATTTGTATGTAAGAAGTGTTTGAATAGAGAATCATCTCTGCCTTCCATATACCTTGAACCAGAGGTGTGGACTCGAGTCATGTGACTTGGACTCGAGTCATGAATTTGATGACTTCAGACTCGACTTGACAAAACGTACAAAGACTTGCAACTCGACTTGGACTTTAACATCGATGACTCGTGACTTCACTTGGACTCGAGACTTTTGACTCGAGAAGACTTGCTACTTCCCGGGAAAACATTTTCACATGGCCACGCCGCTCTGTTTATCTGATTCTGTCAAAAAAATGTGCGCCACCTGTATGCAGAGAGCGCGCGCTGCCTGCACGACATCCAATCACTGCAGTCCATTTTACCGTATCAACGAGACAGCTCGTTCATGCTTACAAAAATCGGGATTTTTGAACCCGGATTCAGACTCCGATGGAAATCCTCGCCAACATTATGTCAACGTCCGTTTTAAAGTACTATAACACAGTCACAGTCGATCCACCATTACTCTTCCCTTCGTAGTCTAGGTCTGTGAGGCAGCGCACCATCACCCAGGGTTCCCCCTCCCCACTATAATAAGAGGACTTGAAATGACTCAAAACTAAAATGGTAAGACTTTGGACTCGACTTGAGACTTGTAGGCTTTGACTTTTGCCTCTACTTGGGACTTGCCTCATCTTTGACTCGACTTGACTCGGGACTCGAGGGCAACGACTTGAGACTTACTTGTGACTTGCATAACAATGACTTTGTCCCACCTCTGCCTTGAACCCTCCTCATCACCGGCTACTTAACCTTAAGCTTATCCCAGCCTCTTGCTTCAACACGATGTTTTGACTTCTGGTTTTAGTCGTTTAGCATTTCAATCTAATCCCACACCCAAATTGTACAACTCAACCAAAGGCGCCGGCGCTTCCTGGCGTACTAGAGCGGGACGGACGTGGCTACCAACACGCCGCATGACTCAGTGAGACAGCGTAGAGGTCAATTGCATGTCCCGCTGTCACCAACACCATTCAACAGTCGGTGTTGGTGATGAATCTTGACAAGTTCATCATCTGCTCTCCCTTTCTCACTCACACACACACAGTGAGTCCTGGCCAGGCTGGCCTGGTGATGAAAAAGGAACACAGCCTGCAGCTATTTTACTCCTGAGATCTACTGTAATGTCCTGGCCAGGACGGTCGTTGGCAACAGGACCCACACCAGCTCCATCACACTTTGTTTTTCCTCCCTCTCGCTATCCTCCTTTCTTGCTTTCCCCCCTTTGTTTTGCTGCTTGTTAGATGATGTATCGCAGGTGTAGTAGCAATGTGGCATTAGTTGGACCTTGGAGGATTCAAAAAATCTTTTTCTTTCTTTCTTACCTCTCACACACACACACACACACACACACACACACACACACACAGGCTGGTGTGTAGGCCCCCTGTTTGTTTGTGTAGCTGTGCACTGTTTGAGGTCTGTAGCTGGGATGCAACAGGGGCTTTATTGAGTAATCCACTGACCAAGGCATTGATCTTTACTTCTTTCTTTTTCTTCTTATTCTCTGCTTCTCCTCTTCAGCAGGGCTGCAGTATCAGTCATCTTGTAAAAAGCTGCCCGGCCCATATAGTGTACGCCGTCACAATGATTAACTGCTTCTTACTAAATGGGGGAGCAAAGAAAATAGTTTGGCCCACTATAATGTGGATTTATGGATTAATGACATCAAATGGTTTGGAGCAGATGGAGCTGGCTAAATTTAAAGATTTGCTTTTGATCTCTAATGTGTGTGTGTGTGTGTGTGTGTGTCCATCCATTGCAGGGACTTGGCGGTAATCGTGGCATCCATTGCGTACAACACCTGGTTCACCAGGCTGCACTGCAAGGACATGCGCATAGTAACTATCTATTAATCTGTTTTTTAAGTCTTCTTTACTTATAAACTGTGTTCTGCTTTTCTTCACAAATCTTTGCTTTCCTGTGTGTTATCAGATTACATTTATCATATTGCATGATGTCATTTGGCACACTGCACTCAATGAAGCATCCCTCCACTTCTTTTATTTATTATTCATAATATGCATTAGGGTAAGTGGGATCCATCTGAAGGTGAACTGCATGACAACAGTCTGTTAAACTGAAGTTTTACAAGGCATCATATTAAATGCTTTGATCGTTAAAGCCCGGCAGAGCTTGGTTTCAGATGTGAAAAGAATATTTTTACATTTGATGTTAGTCACCATAACCCACTTAGTTTATCTTTGAAGGCAAACCAACTAGTTGAAAGATTCTTTTTCCTCATGAAATATTTGCAAAGCTGCTTTCTTTGATTGAATCTCTTTTTGTAGCTGCAGTGCTGGCTTCTTTTTGAGGGATATGGTTTTTATTGCACCTGTACATGCAACACAATATTGTGTTCATGAGTAGATCATCAAAAACGTATACTTATTTATTAAGATTTATCAATCCAACTGGCACCCGATTATAAATCAGATCTCAAACTATTTCCAGACCCACATATGGTGTATCACCATGGCAATCTGACAAACGACTCTCCTAGCGTAGAATTTACTGACACGAAAACCTTTGATTATTGTGTGCTTTCCACTTCCCCTGCCTGTACTCTCCGTCCGTCTGAAACCTGCGGTCACATGCTCCTTGCGTTTTTCTCCAGGGGTCAGAGGTGGTGGACCAGGTCCTGCACACAGTCAGCAAGTCCAACAGCTTGGAGGAACTCACTCTGGAGAATGCAGGACTCAAATCGTAAGTTCCCATTCAGCAGCCCCGCCAGTCAGCCCTCTGTAAACCTAATTTTCTCTCCCTTTCTTCCCCTGCTCACACTTCACCTCTCCTCTTTTGCCCTCTTTTATATTCGCTTCAGTCTCGCACCTCCCCTGTCCCTTTCTGCTTCGCTTGTATTCTCTCTTCCATCTCTTTTTCCTCTCCTGTTCGCCTCAGCTCATCTCAGCTCACCACCCATCCTCACCACCCTCCCGCGTTAACCTTTCCAATTCTGTCCCCCCTCCCTTTTCACTCTTTTTCTGTCACCTCTTTTAACCTCCACTCTTTCAACCAATAAAGGTCCCTCTTGTCTTCCTGTGGCAGGTGCATTGTCTCCCCATTAGTGAAATTTGGGGCTTCACCTGGCGAGACTTTTCACCTTCTGCACAAGGCTAGTGTCACTCAGCGGAGCAGTTTCCTTTTTAGTATTAATTGAGACAAATTGGTGGCTCGAGGCGAGATGATTTACTGCAGCATGATGATGAGGTTTTTATGCTTTCCCTGTGTTACATCCCTTCCAAGAGAGAGGGCAATTTGCATTAGAGGCCTTGCCACAAGAACAAAGAGTTCACTGCAAAATGAAAAAAGAAACCAGTTACCTAAACAGTGCGTTATATGATTCTTAAAATTAATGAATTAATAGGCCGTGGTGGAATTAACTTTTGGCGTAACGTAATTTTAAATGTGCTTTTTTATCACGCTTTAAAAAGGTATACATACATATAGAATACCTCTTAAATTTAAAAGCATTTTAATACTAACACTTTTTTACAAGAAAGTAGTTAAACGTTCATCTGCATATGCTTGTGCCTGAAGGAGATTTTTGAGAAGGATTCCCTCCAAACAAATCTAGTTGTCAATTACAGTAATTCATGTATTTGACGTTTTCTTTCTTAAGGGCAGTGGAAAAATCAGATAAGATAACATTTAACAGCAACATATTGTGCTGATGAGAGGGTTTTGAGTCAAATTTGTAATTTTTCACAAAACACGATGAAAGGAATTGAATCTCATCATCTCAGACAGTTGTGGACGCAGAGATATTAGTGAAAAGGTCCTTTAGAACTCCAACTGACGCAGAACAACGTCGTTGTCATTGTTTCTGACCAATATTCCTTCTCCTTTAAGCTCTTTGATGCTCTCCACCGACTCTTGAGGTCTCTTTAGCTGCTGTCTGCGCTGATATGTTCTGCAGATAGTCACTTTGTCTCTGTCATTGAGGGGTAAGCACAAATGTGTGCAGAGGCTTTATCAGAGCTTTTTGTAAAAAAAACTGTAAATTTGGAGATTACATTTTTTGTGTGTCGAAAGCATAATGGGCCCTCTTCAAACTAATTCAATATAAATATTAAAAAACATATCTTAAATGTAATATTTTGTATTTATATTAAGTTTTGATACTATTTTAAAAAATGGTTACTTGAAATGAACACCTCAAAAACTGGTTGCACAGAAACTTATATATAATGATAATGATAAAGTTAAATTTATTTAAAGTTAAAGTTAAAAAAATACAATGTGTGCATTTTAAATCAACCTTATTCACATCACAGTTAAAGTTAAATGACCATTCCTCCAAAGCAATGCCACTGCTGCTTCAGCAGGACATTTTGGCCCCATCACCGAGACCTTGGTGAACTTTTACCAGGTACTTTTGGTAAAGTATGGAACGCTCTTCTGCGGATTCACTCACTCAGTCAGACTTGTATTGAAAAGGAAAACCTGAGTCTCCTATTTATTTCCTTTTTTACGTGTTTGTCTCCAGAGATTTTCCGCAGAAGATGGCGTCAGCGCTGTCGGAGAACCCAGCCTCGGTGATTCACTCCCTCAACTTGGCTCATAACACACTCGACAACCAAGGTGCTGGACTGACCTGTGACCTGTGACCTCTACAGAAACAAACTGATGTGTTTATGCCAGGCTCTGCATGCATGGCAGTATTACTCAATTGTTAATTTCTTTACGTCGGTCTGACACATGTGACTTCTACTCGCTTGTGCTCACTCTTGCTTCCTTGTGTGTGTGTGTGTGTGTGTGTGTGTGTGTGTGTGAGCGTGTGCGCAGACTCATTTCATTTTCTACAGAGCCTTAACCTCCATTACAGTAATCCCTTTAATTACAGTCAAGAATGACCTTCAGTGATGCTGTGTCTGTTTAGAAGGGTTTCAATGTTTCTTTTCTTATGCCTTTTAATGCTATAATGAGTTATTTACATTCACATTCCTTCTGTGAACCTAGCTTGCCTCTAGAATAGCTTTTTATTTGCAATTACATAAGTCAATAAGGTTAAGAGGTATCCTTTCTGTCATTATGCAACACTTACTGCATGCAAACACAGACAGAACAGTAGCACGTTCCTGTGGAGCATCATTTTAATCATCACAAGGAATGTAAATAGCACCTACAACAACATATAATATTATTATCATTACATACATACATACATACATACATACATACATACATACATACACACAGCAGTGTGTTTGATGGGATCCCTGAGCTGAAGCGAGGTGTTATGTAATGCGGCTCGGCATATGTTATTTTGTGGATTTGTTCCTGCAGTAGGCATGTGGGAGATAAAGTAGGCTAGTGGGATGTTATTTCCTTTTATTTAGTGTGTGTGTGTGTGTGTGTGTGTGTGTGTGTGTGTGTGTGTGTGTGTGTGTGTGCGCGAGAATATAGCAATATGTGTGCTTTGGAGATTGATTTTATTTTGCTTTGATAATTGGCAAGGCTCTTTGTGGGCTCATAACTCTAAAAGAGTGTTGGTGCACGACTGTAGGTAAAAATGTTTTTCATTATCTGTTATGTCAGCTATGTCCTTGATTAGTTGATCCTTCGCTTGGTCAGTAAAATGTGACTCAGAGCCCAATGGTTTGTTTGTTCATTATTATTCCAAAATATGAAGACGTTCTTTCTGTGATTTAAATTGAGCTTTTATCTTCTCTTACTTTTGTCTTCTCTCCTCAAACCAGGCGTCTCCAACCTCATTCAACAAGTGTGTCGCCTCAACAAGGGACTGCGCCTCCTTAATCTCTCCAAGACCTCCCTGTCCTCCAAGGGTATGTGCTCCTCTCAGAGACAGCAGCCTCTAGTGGCTGACCCCACACACCTTTTTTTTACTCCACTTGAATGTAAATGAAGGTCAATTAAACGTTGGGCCTCGCTCAAAGACACTCCATCAGAGCTGGGCTAGTTTTAACACGCATAGATGAACCGAGCCATGTACTGTATGATCCATCTACCAAATGAGAAGCAGGTCACAATCAGATGAGGTTGATCTGTTTTTTTTCCTCTTTTTCAAATCCTACATAGGCATTAGTTCAGTGTCCCAATTCTATTGCTTTTATCCCAGAAAGTGCCGCTAAAAGGATCATATTGTAAATCCATACATTAATAGCTGGATCATAATGGCATTTATGGTCATCATAGTGTTTTTTCTTTTAGTATTTTTGATCTTTTATTCCATTTTTCTGATTAAGCTCATGTAATGGTTTTATGTCTATCAGTATGCTGCCCTAAAGGCAAATGCGGAGGTTATATTATATTATTAGTATTACATATATTCATTTACTTCCCAGGATTATCTGTTGACCTACTGTGTGTTGTATTATGAGCACTGCTGTATGTTTCCTTGTATTTTGGTCTTTGCCGAGTGATTTGTGGCTTCTTGGTTGCGCTGAAGAGAAAGCCTTGTTAACATGATCTGGTTAGTGTAGTCACTTTAAATTTGATTAAATAGATCACTTTTTCTCATTATCAAAGCATTTGTCACAGATGATTTGTTTAAAGGTTGTTGATCATAAGTTCGGTTTCTACCGTTCCCGAATGTGATAAATGGTGTAAATAACCCAACATACACCAAAGGTGTTGTGTGCTTTTAGAGGCGTCCTCTTTGTGTGCGATCCTCTGTCATCTAAACGCAAACTGTGTCTTTTGCAGACTACACAACAAAAGCCAAACTGACTGCAGTTTGTCTTTTCTTTGGTGATATCTGGGCTGTAGAAGCCACTATACCCTCTACTGCTAACTAACGGAACTAAAGCGAGAGAAGCATTGATTGAATGTGTTTCTAGCTTGCTAGCCACTGTTCTCTCACCAGCCAGCTTCAAGTCGACGCTGCCTGGTGAGATTGCTGTGGCTAGCAAGCTAAAAATACATCACTGAGTATTATTCCCCACAGCTATTATGTGTGATTGAAAAATATCCTTTTTAACGATCTGACCTCTTTGTTGGCTAAAATGACTAAATCGAGAGGCATTACGCTCTCTATTTGCTACAATCCCCCCTCTTCCCAGCCCATCCTCCCACCATCAACTCCTCTGCAACTGTATGACTGCTCTCTGCCTTCTGTTGGGCTGTAAGGCCGAGGAGGCGGTGAAACATAATTATACAGCAGAAAGCTTGAGTGTTGTGTAATGCCGAACATGACGACCTCAATGCGCACTTTTATGAATGGAAGAAAGCACATCGGGGGGTGCACACTTCAAAGAGACAACGGGTTGACACAGTGATCCCAAAGGGATGCGGTGACTGTGTTGACCTTGAGTGGCAGGTTCAGTTATGACTTTGCGGCTGCTGTCTGTGTATTTTTTGTTGAATATTTATAGATGCACGCACACACTTGGTCATCACACGGGCACACACACACACACACACACACACACGCACACACACATTTCCGTGATGTAATCAGACATGCAAATTGGCCGACACATGCTCCCACCCACTTGACATTGTCACACGGACCGTATGGCTCCTGAAAGGCTGATGGATAGATGAAGTAGGGGATTAGACGCCCCGTCTCCTCTTCCCCTCATTCCGCTCCTAATCGCCACAAATTAGGGATGAAGAGCTTAGCTCCTCGCCAGCTTCGGTGCAGCGCATGCAGCAGCTGACTTCTCTTCCCCTAGTGCTTGAGAAAAGTAAAAAGTCTAATCGATGCTAACCATCGAGTGAATAGCACAAAGATTAATGGCAGACATTGTATTTTTTATTTGTTGCCGCTGCCAGATATTTCTCCCGTGTTTCAGGTCTATATTTAGTCCTCAGCTTGCCGTGCTGCGCTTTGCATCACTCAGGGTGAGGATTTTAATGAGTGGTTGAGTTGGGCCTGTGGGTGTAATTGTGTTGTGATCTGGTTTGAGAGGGAGAGATTTTCTTTTGTTGTGGCTTTCAGGGTCCACATGGATACTCGGGGGGGGGAAGAAGTGGCTGACTTCTCCCAAAAGCTCGGCGCGGAATAGACGCCACAATCACTTCTTTTCCACATAGCTTGCTCGTCTTCTTTCATTGTGGAGTTTTGAAATTCACTTGTTACAAATAAGTTATGTCCAGAAAAAGGAGATTATAAGATCATTGAATACCTCAAAGATGCGTTTCTCCATCTCTTCCTCTCGGCCCCCTCCCCCTTCCCCTCCGGTAGGTGTGGTCACTCTGTCCCAGGCGTTGTGTTCAAGTGACGACTACTCCAATTCTCTGCTGCATCTGGATCTCAGCAAAAACCCCGGGGTGCTGTCCGGCGAGGATGCCACGGTGAGGGCCCCGCACACAGACATATTCAGCCACCTGTTTTCATGCTTTATCTTTAATCATTTTTATATAAATATAAAACAACACTTTGAGTAAAAATATTGCAAGTTAAAAGAAAGAAAAAAATGATTTTAGATGCAAACAAATGGTGTAAATAATAACAAAGATGCTGATGCTGTTTGTGGAGCGATGAGGAGACCGTACCCTTCTGAGTGAACCTAACTGTACATATACATATTTCCATCATGTTTCTCCACTGATTTAATGGCACCTGACATGGAATCTCCACCACCACCTGTTTCTCACAACAAATAAATTCCAAATTTTTGCATAACACCAGTAAATGGAACGATTTAGAAAGATGAGCCGGGTTTATTTATATTTTTACAACAGAAAAATCACGGCTACACTGTCAAATTGAAAACAGACAAAAAGTCATCTAAATTTCTAACAACTATAGAATACATGGTTGCATAAGCATGACCGTATTCTTTCCTTCCAAACTGCCCTGCGCTCTGTCATGTTGCACAGGGATGGTGGGTGAAAGGAATGTTTAAATACAGCCATAAATCCTGGATTAGATGCATTCAAATAGTTTTTGTTGCCTGTGGAGCTCTTGCTTTATGGTTGTTAAAAATACAATTTTTTTTGAAAGACTGCATCAAGTTCTCATCCAGGATATATATATCTTTAATCTTATCTTTATATCTGTTCCTGCATTCATTTTACCCTCCCAAGCCTTCTTGGACCTACTGCGGAGCAGTGTCCCCACAGCATAATGCATCACACTGGGAATGCTGCAGTATGTTTATAACGATATGATTGGTGAAAAACTCATCGAACCACTGAAGGAGACTTCAAAGTATCCCGCCTGTCTTCTGATCAACTGCTTTTCACTTGAAAGTACTCTTTTTTTTTTTATCCACGGGTGTCTTTCTCTTTGCCGCTCTAATGTATTGCTGCGACAGGTGAAGCACCTGGCGACCCGCTGTTGTCTGCAGTGTCTCTCTAATCAGGAACTCCTTGAGGGGTGTCTCAATTACTTTTTTCTTGTGACATGAAAGGAGCTTTTCATGTTCAACAGTGTCAAAAAAGCCACATTAAACCTACTGTGATGCAAGGTTACAAAACTCAAGAAACACCCACAAGCGTTGTGGAATACTTTGTATAAGCGCTGCATGCAGCCATAATGTATGTATGTATTCTCTAACAGACATTCATGTTCTTGTGCAGAACCTCTACCTGTTCCTGGCCCAGCCCAACTGCCTGGTCCATTTGGACTTGTCTGGGACGGACTGCACCGTGGACTCGGTTTGTACTCATTGTCGCTCTGCTGGTCACTATCCCACCCATCCCCATCTGATCTCATCTCTTGGATGGGTTGCAGGCCAGGGAACAGAAGGGGTGGGGGGAGGGGGGGGGAAATCAGTGTCTTGCATATGAATGGCCTAAACACACAAAAACGCTGGTACGTGCTAAATTTGGACACGGTTAAAACAGAGACAAAGTCCTGTTACATTGCCTAAATTCAGCATGTCTGCCACTGTGACAAAGCGCCGTCTTGCCACTTTACCCGTTATGCCAACGGGTAAGAGCATCACAGAGCTCCCTCTGACTGCTGCCCCTGCTGGTTACTGCTGAGGGAGCAGTTTGTCCTGGTTCAGTGTGACTTTACAATGTTAATAATAATATAATATTATACATAATTGAATTGAGTGATCGGGAACGGCGCCGGCTGACATGAAGGTCGCCATGATGCCTCGTGGTAATAGAGTATGCTTGCTCGTCTGCAGGTCTTAAACCAACGATCAGCTACTTGATGTACCCCCATTGCCTCACAGTAAAGCCACCCGATGCTCTACCACGTGCTGGGATCTACATACCAGCAGTAACATGATACAGCTGTGGCAGTAAAACACCGAGGCTTACACCGGTTAGCTGGAATCACAATCAGTAATGTGGAATTACATGTGTCATTTCCTTGTGTGTGGGTGGAGGAGCGGTTGATCCGTCGTGGAAATGGCAGACGCTGAAATTTATAAGACCATTAGAGGTAGTTACAGAAGTTGGCAGTTTGGGGAATTTGCAACTCAGAAAATAGACTAAAGGATGTTGCTGAAAGATATAGCCAGTAATTGTCATGCACAGCACCAGCACAGACCCTCGCAATACAATTCCAGCCAATCAGCAGCAGGCAGCAGTTGTACATGTGTGTAACCAAAAAGGCCATAAATGTAAGACGGGAGTCGGTGTGGGGGGGTTGGGATTGTTTAGGTGACAAAATAAATATCAACAATCTTTCTCCAGAAACGCCAAGGCCGTCTTAAGTGAAGGATCCGAATACTTCTCCTATCTGTCATTTATTCGCCTTTGTTAACCACAATGCAATTTACTGCACGTGTGTTTGCTTTCCTTCCTCGCTGCACTTCACTCGAGCAGTTTTAAGCCCCAAGGAGCTGGCAGCTTGTCAGGCAGGAATCGCTTTTGGGAGGAAACAGTCCCCCCTGTGAAGCTAATCCTCCTTCCTCTCCGTAAATGTGGGCCATCAATTTTGTATTGAATTATGTGCATGAGTGGAAGTCCTTGCAACTATTCTGCTTCTTTTGCAAGTTCTCGGACTTTGTCTCCCCCTTTTCCTCCTTAAATATCCCCTTGAGACTGAAAGTGTTCCCTCTGTGATGGCTGTTTCATGACTCTTTTGTTAATTGTCATTAATCCTTTTAGAGAGGAGCTGTCTGCAAGAGAATCTGTCTTTTTTACTGTTGGGTTGTTGGCTTGAATTATTAATAAGCTCTAAGTTTCTAATGCGTTGATTTACCGACGACGGTCAATTAGTCAATTTGAGTGATGAATCACTGCGGGGGAATAAATGGATTTGATCCGATAGTTTAACCTCTAGCAGAGAGGAAAAAGAGACGCAGCTACAAGTCCTACAGGAATTTGGCTTTTGATGCTGATCATCTTTTGCCTGGATCGAAAACGTGCGTTATCTTTTTTACACGATTAAATGGATTAATTCCTTTATTTTCATTTTTGGTGGATTTCAGAACCTTCAAAGGTTCAAAGTAAGCCGTATCTTCACAAGATGAGAGATGGATTGGATAATATACACTTTGATGGGAGCGAGGTGGATGGTTGCATAGCTGCACGATTTAACGTTCATCATGAAAGAAACGTGATTGACGGAGCACAATTCATTTTCCACGCAGATTTGACGGATATTTTGGATATATTCATGGATATATTGATGGATATTCCATATAACAAGTTGAAAAATGTGAGGCATTTTTATTTAACTGGTTTGGTTTGATTGACTTTGATACAGTTTAATATAATTACTCTTGTTATTGCCTATTCAGGTGTGCCATCGAAATTAGTAGGGGTTTTTGAACTGATGAGCACTTTTCGTACACACTAAAGACTATTGGAAACACAGCATGTGCTCTCTTTCATTCAACTGCTGTGAAAGGGCATTTACCCTGAAATGGGTCAGTACATCAAGCCTAAGTTACAGAGACCATTCTTTTTTTTAATCAAATCCTATAAAGGTTATCAGGTTTTTAGTAAATGAAACAACGTATATAATACATTTAAAATTTCACTGAGGATAAATGAGAAATATATACTTCTATTATGAAAGAAAGACCGTGTGTAACTGATATATCCTTAAATATCACATGATCAGCTTGTTAATTGAGCCCTTCAATTTGTGATATTTGATAACGCTGTCCTCAGCTAATCCCAAAGTGTAAGCATCAAGTCGATGACTACCTGAGCCAAATCCTCTGATCCTCCGCTTCTAATCTTACAACGTTTCCACAAAGCAGAGTGGAAACATTTGGTGAAGCTTCTTTCAGAAATACAGCTGCAAGCCGCTGGAACAGCCTGCAAAAAGCAGAACATATTGATACTTTTATACATGGACTGAGAATCCATCTATTTTCATGCAGTGTTTTAGTACTAATTTGTTATGTATTTTACAACTCTTTGTGTACATTATTAATCATTGCAACTTATCTTATCACACTTTAATATTATACCTTTCGTCAATTATTTGCAAAGCACCGGGAAGTTAATTTGAGTGTCTGTGACACAATAGTGTCACAGTTGAGTGCACGGTGTAATTAAGTTCATTAACAGCCGATAACAAAGACGAATTTAGTGTGTGTCTGGTTCGGTGTTGACCTCCAGAAAGTGCAAGTTCAATTCATCACATTCCCCTCAGACGATTCCATGTCCCTTTTATGCCTGTGTGGCTATCCAGACTTTCTACAAACCCAAAGCATACAACACAAAAAGGGTTGAGCAAAACAATTGTCTTCGTCCTTATTTGACGAGCAGTAACATCTATTTTTTTCTGTAATCATTCTATAATTAATTCTATGTATAATTCTATAATTACCTTATTTAATGTCATCTCTATTGGCAGCATGATGCATTCAGGGACCTTTTTATTGCGGCGGTCTCTGCAAAGAGCCACATACATTGTTGTTTTTAGTGTGTTAAATCTGCATTTTGTGTCAGCTTTAATCCTTTGTGCAGCGTTCAGGAGCCAAAATAACTGTTACAACACACTCCCATTCTGCTGTAGTAAACGCAACGCGGCTCATTTCTCTCTTTCTCTGTTTCTCTGCCAGCTTTTTGGGGCCTTGCTGCGAGGCTGCTGCGCTGACCTCTCCTACCTGAACCTCTCCAAGAACACATTCTCTCACAGGTGGGCAATCACCTCCAGTATAAATCTAAAATTAAGTTTGTTGGGTTTTTTTCTCCATGAAAAGAACAACAACAATTGTTTTCCTCCTTGTGAGGATTTCCAGTCAGGAGGCACGGCGCGAGCACCCTCATTTATTTCTGCTGTAGATTAGCATTTAGCCCTGGACCTCAGCGACGTAATCAGAGTGCACGAGCTCTCCCCCTTAATTTGTTCTGGTGTGTGTGTGTATATATATATCAATATGTGCAGAATGTGTGCCCCTCGGTTTGTAATGTACACATGTCTCCGTTTGCTAACTTGTTTGCCATCTGTCAAGCACTTGTTATCGTTTTCACGATGGTGTGTGTGTGTGTGTTACGTTGTTTACCTCGCTAGCAGGCGAAAGCGGCTCTGGCTCATCATGTCGTGTCCCCTAGGAGCTCCCCCGCTCAGCATATTGCATTACACAATTACCGGGAAAGAAGTTCGTGAAAAATGAGACTAATTTTAGATGGAAATTATTGTTCCAATCCTCAGGCACTCTCTCTCTCTCTCTCTCTCTCTCTCTCTCTCGCTCAGTTTCTTTTTTATCTGCTGCATATTTCTATCCATCTTTTACTTTGCATCCGTCTGGCTGCACTTCTTGTTCCCCTCTGCACTGTCCTCCCTTCATTCTCTGCTGGACCTCTTTACCACTTGGCTCTCTCATTTCTAAGAGGAAGATGGCATTTCCCAGCATTCCACGCTCCTTTTACTGGACGTATACTCACTCCATCTATGTTCTCTATCTGGTTTTTAACCCTCCCTCTCCCTATGGCGGTTTTCTTGTCTCTAATGCCTCACTCCTTTCCTATTTCACATTATCATCTTGTTTACTTCATTTTCTTCCCTTCCTTATTCCTTATTGCTTATATTGCTTTTACCTCTTCTCCTTTTCACATCCCCTGCTTTCATTCCCTTTAATAATGCTCTTCCTCCCCCCACCTCTTCCCTTCTGCCCACCTCCCTCCATAGTTCACCCCGCCTCTTGGCGGTCCTGGGTCTTCTGCTATTAAACACTGGCTGCCGCGTGGTCACCAAACAGAGCCAATCACTGAACCGGCCTGATAAGAGCCGGCCGCCTGCCGCTCATGGATATGGAACGCACCCCCCTCAGACCTCTCCTTCGCCCATGGAACACACACACATACAGGCCCCGCTTTAAGGATACATTCAGCGGGCCATGTAGGTCGAGTCACACACACACACGTCAGGTGTGGTAACAAGTTTCTGATACAGATCCCTGGAGAGCGTTCAGTGAGACAGACAGTGACACTATCTAGTTTTGCAGCAGAGGACTTTTCTGTACCAGCAGAGTCCTGACAGGCCGTATGCTAATCATTACAAATGGGTCAAAGAAGAGCTGCTGTTCCACACACTGGGAGGTTATCCTCATAGCAATGACAACGGCTTGTAAGCAGCTGCCTGGTTTTCCCCTCACTACTTTATTGAATGTTTCTTTTTTTTGCCTCCCATCATCACTCCCTAATGACCTTTCCCATTTTCTACCCTACATAACTTGATTTTCTCCTGCTTTCATTTCCTTCCTCTCAATATATATATACAATTAGATATTTTAGCTTACATGGTTATTGTTTGATATCACGAGAAACATCATTGTGAATGGTATTCAACTTGCAAAGTCCTGAATCCAATTGTGATGGTCTCATTTTTAATAGCGCTATCTTTCATGTCCATTTCAATCAGTGGCTCCTGCGCAAAAGGACAAACGAGAATAGAAAGGAGCAAGTGTCACGATTTTTCATGACATAGTCAGCCAATCACATTACTTCTCTCGTACTTCGTCGTAATTAAACAGCTGCTCCAGACACATGGGCACACAGGAGAGTTGGCTCTGTATTTAACTGCGAAGCAGCATTTCAGTTGCAATGTCTTCGGTTCAGCCACAACACCAATATTCCCCCCAAGGCAAGTGTATGTTGTTTTAGGCTGAATTTTAATCGACAGAGATATTGGAAGTCAGGTCATAGATTTACCTGCAGTTAAATGATCAGGGGTTCTCTTTCTAAAAGAAAATCTCTGATAAATAAATAATAAGCCCCGATTTCAGTAAAGAAATTGTGTTGGTATTTTAGTGTCTTCTGTCGAGTCCGGAGTTGTGTTGACTGCTTGTTTGGGAGTAAGATGAGGCAGTTCAAGTTGCCACCGGTTGATGTTGGGCCTGTACTACAAAGCCACTTTAACATACCCATCCTTTCTCTGTGAAGAATATTGAGAGGTTAAACCCTTAATCAAGTCTAAAAGTAACAGTGTTCTCTTGCCAAATCCAGGAAGCACCTGCCAAGAAAAACGCAGACATGCGAATACGTAAATTTTGTGTCTTCTCTAAAATTACAAAATGCAAGACACTTTAGCCGTCCTCCTGTGGATATTGTGCAATGGGTTACAATATTCTAACAGAATAAATAATATCTGTTTTAAAGAAACAAATTGTACAATCTGCAGTAAAGTTTGAAATGCAAAAATGAAATATAATATACATATATTTAGTATGAAACGCTTAAAACATTTAACTTCAGTATTTAAAGTTTCAGCTGAATAGGAAGTAGTATAGGCCACTTGACCAGTGGTATAACACACTGTACAATCATTCTTGCATAGATGCAGAAATAGACTACACAAACTGTGAGGTCATAGACCCCCCTAGTGTTTAGATAAGTAACCTCTGTTTGTTACTAATGAACAGATTCATTGTGCCTCACAACTTTGGTGACTATTGTAACTTTTCCATTCTAAACTTTTTTCAGAGCTTTTTATTACAAATGATTTGCAAAACATATCAGCATTTCCATCCATTTGCTGCTTTTAGCGCTTAGTGTTTATTGTCATTCTACAACTGTTATGACGCCAACACGCTGGATAAACAAAGTGAGCATATGGTAAACATCTACCTGTTAGGTGCGTATTTTCCATCGTTAGCATGAGATTGTAGCTGCGAGCGTGGATGAGCCGTCTTTTTTTTTCTCTTCATTACTTCATGATGGGTTGCTCTTATTTTGAAAGAAAACAACCAAGGATCATCCATCAGGTGTGAAACTATTCTGCAGCCAAAGAAAACGAGTTAAGAGAAGACGCTTGCCGACCTCCCGACGTGGCAGGAAACGCACAGCTGGAGCTCGTAACCACTGCGTTTCATTTAGGCACAGCCCTCATTAGCTAAATTAGTCACACCTGTTCACTTCCTGCCACGGCATAGAATAATTATCTATAGGTGGTTCTGTCTTCTCGTCGATGTTCTGAAGAGAGCGACTTTTGCAGCTAAGCTAATGAGTCATATTGAACATGCTGTTTGTGCGCGTTGTTTGGTCCTAATGATGGTGGGAAGCAAATGAGCAGAAATACAAAAATAAAATAAAACACTCCTCAGCTGAAGAGAGGTGGCAGGTAGCCTTTCCTCGAAAAACAAACCAAGTTTTTCTGAAAAATGAATTCATCCAACGCCCCCACCCCTCCCCCGTCTGCCACGCATCACTTTCCCCCGCTGTCTCTAGACCCCCCTGCTCATCCTCCCCTGTGGTGAATTATTTGTGCCGCGAGGGGCTGAAAAGGCAGACCGGCTGCTTCAACAAGTTCTGAGCACGCGGCACTGACTGAGCACTGACGACCGGTCCCCTCGTGTACTGTGGCTTCTTCTACGCTACTACACACTACAAAATCCTAACGTTTTTCTGCTCTGTTCTTTTCCAGGAAAGCAAGAGATTCTCTGCCAACCTTCCGCCAGTTCTTCAGCTCCGCGTTCAGCCTGACCCACGTCAGCCTGGCCTCCGTGAAAGTCCCTCCCGATTCACTGAGGTAAGTTGCTTCCTTCCTCTCGTCCCGCCCTCCTGCGACCCCCCTAAATACGAGCCAGGGAATCTACCTCAGAGGGCTATCTTGAGGGATTCGCAATGTGCCTCTCGAGCGGATGTGGCCTCGACCATCTTTCTCTCTCCTCGCATCGTTCTTGCCTTCTCTGCTCGTGATTCACCACAAATCTCGCAATGTGTCCTAATCTAATTGAGTATGACGAGACGTGAGGAGATGAGCCAAGGAAAGGAAGTGAGGTTCTAAAAACTGATAAATGAGGAAAGCCCTCTGTGACCTTTAAACATGCTGTGTGTGATCCAAATCAACCACATGTGTACACTTAACAGTAACCTCCCTTCAGTTTGTTTGAGGAAGCGATCTGTGAAAAGTAAATTAGAAAACAAAAAAATCAAACGAGGTGCCTCGTGCAAAAGGTACCAACGCTCCATCTATTCCCAGAACAAACCAAGGGGGTCAAGGGACATATCTATGTGACGATCTTGGCGTGGTTATGTCATGAATATTCCACTGATGGGGATCACTTCTGACAACTCTATCGTCAACTGTGACAACCAATTGGCAAACTGTGCATTCAGAGAACCTCTGGACAGGACACACTATAGAGTCACTATTGTTGTGATCAGTGTTGTGCCTGAACGCGTTCATTGATCGATCGTTCATGAACACGTTCATATTTTGGGCGAACGTGAACTGAACGTACTGTATTAATGCCTGATGAACACACCGTAAATGCGCCTTAATAAGTAGCGGAAAATACACCCAATCTGGCAACACCAGCCTCCAGTGTCACACCGCCGCTTGCGTCATCAAAAAAAAAAGAAATGCATGGAGGCGACAGCTGCGTGTAGCAAAGAGGCGGCGTATAATAATTTAAAAGAGTTTTATGAAGTTACTGACAAGGTCGGTGATGATGGGAGGAATCTGACCTTTCTTTGCAAACATTTGGACCTTAATGATAACAGTCCTGTTTTTATTCCTTATTTAAAAAAGACCATTCAAGCAGCATGTGTTTGAGAATGTACTGTAGGGGTGAACGCTGCAGCTGCTGCTAGTGAGGAGTGAATGGACAGCAACATTAAAGCAACAAAGGGGAAATGCTGTCCCCTCAATGCTGATGTAAACCCTGGTTGGATAAGGATTCAAAATTGGATATGAAGATTAAATCTGATGCATAGCTTCAGTGTTAAAACTGCTAAAATAATTGCTGTCTGTGGTTCTATATGGGCTGTGGCAACAATTTTGAAAAATAATACCTCGCAGCAACATATGGAAAAAAATAACTGAACTAGTTCATTTTTTGGAACTGTGAACTTAGTTTGAACTATGAACTGAACTAGTTCATTTTTAAATTTGTGAACTAAACTTTGAACTAGTTCATGTAGAAAGTGAACTTTCCCAACACTGGTTGTGATGGAAGAAGTCAGTATTTGAAAATACAGATCTTTTTAGATGCTGCCAAAAGCTTACTGTGGATATTATACAGATTTAGTCTATTTCATTTCTTGAAGCATTGTTTGTTTACATTCACAGATCTGTTGTACTGAATGAGATGTAATCGGCTCATTAATAAATAGAATACTGTAACTGAGCCAATATGGAGGCGTAGGAGACCGGGTTCCTCTTTTGGAGCCAGATTTGCCGCTGCCTGCTCACATCAATATGGAGATCTGTTTAGACTGAAGGAGGTTCATGATGTGAGTGGTTAATCCTGCAACTCATGTAGCCCAGTAAAATAAAACTGTCCACCTCTTTAAAGCGTGCTCTCGACTGTTTTTAGCCAATGCTGCCTCTCCGTGTCAACAAGCATTTGTGCTCCTGACAAAATGTAGTCAAAACCCTGAAGAGGGGAAGAATAAACTGGGCCACTCATGCTTAAAATGTGTCCACTTGTGATACTTTAAAGGGCTTCTGTTTGAAGCACTTTCTAAATTACACCCAGGAAGGATCACTGCTGAAGCCTTTTTACATTTCACATCCAAGATTCTTGCAAACATCTATAGACGCGACTGTTGGAATATTTATTTTCATGCGTCAGGCCTGAACACTAAAATAGCTCATACCATACGGTGTGCAGTTTGCATCCAAACCATTGGTGGGATTCAATCATCGAGGCCCTGTGTTTGACTTCAAACGCTTTCCCCTCGACAGCGGAGCCGTTTCTTTTGGGAGGTTTTACACGTTGGTGGAATGGCCTTCAAATGAGAGGACACGTATTGAAGTCCCCGTTTTTGTGTATCCTTACCAGCTTCAGGAGATCTGACAGCGTGCAAGAGCAACAAACAAAAAGCAGGTTTCCCTCAGAGAATAGACTGAGTACTGCTACATTACAGTCTGTAGCCTGCTGTCAGCTCCTCCCAGCCAAAAACACACAATCAATAGCAGAGCACACCAAGCAACCTGCCAACAACAATGGACATGCCTGCATGCTGCATGATGGATCCGTGGCGGCGCAGACACGCCACCTAGCACGTCTCCTCATTACCTCCTCATGGCGCATATCTCTTACATGTGTATTTGCAGCATGAGATCAACCTCTATCAGAGCTTTGATGTGCACATAGTCTTCCATCCAGCTGAGCATGCGCAACAATTGGCCCTTTCCCCAGAATAAATGTTGGAGATTTCCTTTTTTCACTATAAATCTCCTCTTTAAGCTACTTTTCTGTAAGTCCCTTAAGATGGCTCTAAAACTTTTAGGTGTGCAGAGAACGGGGGAGTCAGCGGATCTTTTCAGGTTGCTTGAGGGAGCAAAAGAAGCAATTTGATTTATGTGAAATTCCTCCTTTCCTCCTATTGTTATTTTATTTGCCTCTTTCAATTAATTGTCCTTTGTTTCTCCTTTTCTTCTTCATCATGTTCTCCTCTCTTTCCTTATCTACTTTTCCCTCAATCCCTCCCACCCCCTCTCTCTCTCTCTCTTCTCCTTTCCCTCCGCTCTGTCTCTCTCTCTTTTGCCCATTGTCCCCTGCCTGTGTTTTCCTTCAGGGCTCTGTTCCTAGGTCTGTCCAATAACCCTCATATCTCTGATTTGCACCTGGACATCAGCAGCTGTGAGGTATGCTCTTGGTTAGTCTTGGCTCTCGCTCACCTTGGGCATCGATGGCTCAGCTGTCACATCTCACTCCTCTCGGTCTTCCTCCCACAGCTGAGGTCAGCGGGCGCTGGGGTGATTCAGGAGCTGTTTCCTCGAGTTTCATGCGTGGGCACTTTAGACATCTCCGATAACGGTGAGAGACGCGCCTGCACGCACACACGCACAAATAGGACAGACCCTGACTTAATCCGAATTAGATTATCAGATTAAGACACATTGCGGTATTTGTAGTGAATCAATGCTGCAAGGGGAACTCCACAGGTTTTACACACACAGTTCAGCCTGCTCAACCTGTGATGATGGGCGCGTCGGGTGCAGTTATCTCTGCTTGGATTTAATCCTGGGCAATTGAAACCTATTCGAAAGTCCCAAAACTTGGCTACACAAGCTAAAATTTAGTTTAATTTTGGTGATTTTAGGATGCAGCATTTTGGGAGCTTGTCCTATCCCTAAGAGACAAAACCAGTATATCGGTCTCTGCCTCGTAGAATTATAACACATCCTAAGAAAAGTTGGCTGTTGTGAGGCCCCCGGAGAGGATTGATCCTACCTACAACCTTGCCCTAATATCACTAAGTGCAGTATTAAAAGGTTGGGAGTGCCTCTTTATTAAAGGATCATGTGACTCGCACTAGGTATTAAGTCTTTTAAACTTTAAGCCCTCAATTTGTCGAATTAATAACATCAAACAACTATATTTCATTCAGAGACACTTGAGCATGCGTATATAAAGTATTGATCATATACGGTATGGAAAGTAATACAAAGTTACTTTTGTCAAACAAAGCTCTGCTCCTGGAGGAAGCTGGGAAGTATTGCAGCAGCTTAGAGGGTTTTTGCCGAGGGAACTCATAAACTGAAATTAACATTAAAAGCGGCAAATCTTGTTGGCAAAAGCTGATCACAGAATGAGGAGGTCGTTCTTAACCAGCAGAGGGATAGTGAGATGATCGTCAGCTGAGCAGGCACTGGTTGTGAGAGATGATGCACTGCCTGAGCACACAGCCCCATTCACCAGTAAACAGATGTTTTTATTCAGTCTGTTTTCCCTAATAGGCAAATTGAGCAAGGACCCCAGCTGTCTGCGGCATGCTACTGATTTCGCAAAATTGAGTAATTGCCAATTTGTTAGTGATTTTCCAGTAAAATACCAACTACGACAGGTCCTTCATCTAGTAAATCTCTCGGAGAGGGGCCTGGTTACCGTGCATTATGTCTGATCAAAGGGCACAAATAATTTAACACCGAAACGTGAGGACTGGCAGTATTATTCCAGCATAGTGCCATATGCACACATAGTACCTTGTATACCAGGTACTTCATGTGGAAAATTTAGCATTAAGAAATGAGTCTTCTTCTGTTGGATATGAAAATTCTTGTCTTGATTTTGTTCACTATTAAAGAGATAAATTGGCTTTTTTGGATTGAGCTCTGTGCTCTTCAAACCTTTTAAAACAACAATTTCCGGTGGGGTAAATCCCTGTTTCAGTCAGAAGTCTGGTGACTTTGACCTTGGAAATAGCTATTTGACATCACAATAGTGAAAATTGTCAAAATGTGGCTCCCAATTAAACTTGTATTGATTTCATTTAGTGGGGCCTTTCTTCTTGATGACTAAAATAGGTTTAGCTGTTATTCACAGCTGTACATTGCTATGCTTCTGTACTGCTGCCTGCTATGCTTCTGTACTGCTGCCTGCTTCTCGTAAGTGGAGGCTTGACCCGCCATCTCCTCAAGGTATGAACATTGACTGGATAAGTGCGTTGCACAACTCCACATAAGAAAATCTGAACTATCCCCTTTAACTCAAATGTCGTGCCTAACCTCTTTGTTAAGATGAATCAAGCATCACGGAGAGCACGGTATCGCTTTGCTCTCTTCTTCCCCAGTGACGTGTGTGTGCTGTGTTGTGCGCAGGTTTGGATGCTGACTTGCTGGCTGTCATCCCGGCATTTTCGCGGCACCCCTCCCTCAAACACCTGATGCTGGGGAAGAACTTCAACATCAAGGGCAGGTACGGACAGCGCGGCACACCGTCGGTACACCAGCGGTACACCAGCGGCACACCGTCGGTACACCAGCGGCACACCGTCGGTACACCAGCGGTACACCAGCGGCACACCGTCGGTACACCAGCGGCACACCGTCGGTACACCAGCGGTACACCAGCGGCACACCGTCGGTACACCAGCGGTACGGATGGTTGTGCAGACGCTCCTGATGATGAATGAATTTCCCTCTTCTCTCCGCCTTCAGGGTGCTGGAGGAAACTCTGCAGAAACTGGTTCATCTGGTGCAAGAGGAAGAGTGTGTGAGTTGGATTGTTATGTAACATATTGTGCAGAAATCCTCAGCGGCGCTCCGTGCAGATGCACGCTTACACACACACACACACACACACGCCTCTTAGGTTTGTAGCCACACACACACAAAATGCACACACCATTTAAAACCCCCTGTGCTTATTCATGGCCAGTTAAGCGCAATCTCCCACCTGCCACACACCCAAAGCACACACACGCACTTCAGTCAGTCCTGGCACAACATTCATTCAGTCCCAGTGTGTACGCGCAGCTCCCGTGGCCCCCTCTGCTCTCCACTCTGAAAATGCAGCACGACAAGTTGCTTATTCAATTATTTACCACCGTTGACAGTGATAGCTCACAACGATGCTCTCACTCTCAGTGCGGTCAGATGTGCGTGTGCAGGCGCAGTAGCAGAGGCACAGATGTGGGTCTGAGTTCAAAGGAAATACAACAAGTGTGTTTGTGGGTGTGTGTGTGCATATGTGGCGGTGTGCGCATATGTGGCAGTGTGCGCGCTGCACAGATTGATCCAGGGCTAAAGGCTACTACGTGAGTCACAGGAGGCTGCGAGCATTAAAAGTGAGAGAAACGGAACGGACGCTTAGCTTAGCTTGGGGGAAGAGCCTGCCTCGTCTAAGGTTAACTGCAAGACCCAGCTTCATATTTAACATACAACATGAAAGTGGTATTTTGTCTCTTGCATAGGAAGTGGATACAATTTCCTTTTTATTTTTTAAAGGACCCATTGTATGCCCATTTTACCCCAAGTTGATATGGTTCTTTTGGGTCTTAATAAAAGGTGTGTAACATACTTTGGTCAAAATATAACAAGGATCATTTAAAACGGCACCCTTTTTACCCTGTCGAAGACAGCACTCCACAGAAAAATTAAGCTGCTAACTAGCTATTCCAAAATGTATCCAAGGTTTGAAAAAAACAATATCGTTTCTATAGTGAGTGTTGGGGGGGCAGGTAGATGAGATACTAACATAATTAGTGTTGGGAGACTTGATAAATATATGTTAGGCTATTTTAATAACAAAAGTCATTACTTAATGAACTTTGTTTTTTTTAATTGTTTTTTATACTGGTGTTATTTCTGTTCGCTATAACGTTGCAATGTGTCTGAGAAGAAATCATTCGCCACCTATAATGTAAAACTGCTCAGAGTTCTGTGGCTATAAGCAGTTCATTATTATGCAGTGTCTTTCTTGGCCCGTACAAAAACAATAAATGATTCAACTGCACAGGGTAGAAGCTTTTAAAAATCTAATTTCCATCCAGGTTTTTTTTTCATCATTATGGAAAATCAATAATACAGGAACGCAGATGAAACCCAGGTTTAAAGTTTTTATTTTTTTGATCATTAAAACACTCATTTCCAGATATTTTTGAAAAAAAAAACCTTCACATGTATTTCCCCCGATCTCCACCTCGCTCTTCTCCTGCCACCTGCAGGCCCTGCAGTCCCTCTCCATGGCTGACTCAAGGCTTCGCCAGCGGGGCACAGTGCTGGTCAACGCCTTGGGCTCCAACACCTGCCTGCGGAAGGTGGACCTGAGCGGCAACCTGCTGGAGGACTCCGGGGCCAAGATGCTCAGCAAAGCCCTGCAGATCAACACCACACTCAGGTGCGTTTTTTTATGTATTAATGTTATTTCTTTATGGGAGAAAAGGAGGGATTTCCTTTGCGGATCAGAGCGCACTGTTTAAGATGAACGTGTTGGAGGACAGATGAAAGAATAGGGTCGGAGTGAAAATTACCATGTTAGGTATGTTTTGAGGAGACTATGTACTGAGGTTGCAGAACAGTGACTGCTGTGCATTGCTTCAAAGATCAAGGAAAAGCGAAACCATGTAGGAGATAAGAAGGTAAGACTGAGGAGTCGGCGGGATGGAGTGGGGAAACGGTGCAGGGAGGGGAATTGGCCTTCAGGCTTGCAATGTATTGCACCATAAAAGAAAACACTGTGGAGGTGGAGGAAAAGCATGGAGCAGATGGAAACCTGTGAGACGGGCTGCAAGAGTGAGGGAAAAGGAGGACGCAAGTGAGATGGGTGGTCGGATGGAATTTGAAAAAAGTTGGATACAGAGATGAGGAAAAGTTAACAGGGGACGGCAGAGGGAGACCACCTAAGGAGAGGGATCCGGTTTGCGCTGATTGAATTTCTAGGGCAGAGTGAGTCAAGGGAAGCAGAGAGGGAGATGGAAGAGTCGGGTGGATGGGAGGAAGGAGGGGCCTAGAATGACTGATATAGAAGAGCAGAAGCTCATTAGCTACACTGCGGTTGTTGTGCGTTTTTAATGTGGACTCGTTGCCTATAGCTAAAAGAGAAGAAAAAAACACACATCACAGTCTGTATATAATGCATTTGTGCAGATAAGTAAGGTGTGTTTGTGTGCGTTTTGAAGAGCATCAGAAAGTGACTCATCTGCTTTTTCCTTTTTCCCGCTTGTTTGATCTCTCTCAGGAGTGTAACGTGGGATCGCAACAACACCACGGCGATGGGCTTCCAAGACGTGGCTAGAGCGCTGGAGCAGTAAGACGAACACAACTCGTGGCAAAAAAAATAATAAAAAAAATAAAACGTTTGAAGGGTGGGGTACACACATAAAACGGATCGCTCTCTCACACGCACACACACGAAGTCTGCTGTTACACAGCGTTTCATCACTTCCTTGAGATGCATGCCAGTCAAACTGTTTTTTCTGAGTGTGTGTTTGTGTCCACTGTGTGGGTGTATTTGCGTATTATTAAGGAATTGGAGACAACTGATGAGGGCCCTCTGTGTTTCCTGTTTGTTCTTGTTAACATCACAGTTCTTCCTGTTTGTTGTTGAGATATAATCTCCTCTTCCCTCTTCCTCTTCCCTCCCCTCTCCGCCTAATAGCAACTTTACCCTTCAGTACATGCCCCTCCCCCTCAGTGATGTCACCCAGGCATACCGCAGCGCCCCGGAGAAGACTGACCAAGCCCTGACCAAGGTGAGAGGAGCTTTTGTTGTGAGTTTTGTGATGTCTAAATGTGCTGCATCATGTTCTAAAAATCCTAATGACCGTTAAAATGATTTATGACTTTTATGAATGACTGTAATTGGCCTGTGCATTACAAGTGAGGATTTAATGGAGACATTTTGATGGATTGTTATATTGCTGTTGTGGAAAACCTGCCCAGAGTGTGTGCCGTAAATAAGTTTGCATAAAAAGACAATTACTTTTCAGAGAGCTCTGAGTATTTGCTTTGCAATATTTGACTAGAATAATGCAGGGGATATGGTGATCTGCTAAAGCACTGTTACAGTGGCTTACTCTGTGTTATATATATATATATATATATATATATATATATATAACACAACTAAATAAGGGCAGCATTTCAGTGTTTCCTCCATTTTAAAGAATGTGATTGAGATGATTTTACATTGACATTGATGGATTAAAGTGTAATATATTATGAATAGCACAAAAGTCATGATCTCTTAGTCTAAACACACCTGTTAAAACCCTTTTCATATAAATCAATCCTTTTCAATTTCCATTTTTTGAAGCATATATGCCACAAACATCAATCCACCTTTTTGATTTAAATTGCTAGTTTTATGTGTTTAATGTCACAATAACTTTGATTATTTGGGTTTTTTACAGTTGGTCAGACAAAAAGTATGAAGATCGATCGCAATCTTAAATAATCAGTGTGGATCTATGATTAAAATAGCCGTGTCCCTCCCCTTAAACACATTGCAGGACCAGTGTACACTTCCTGTTTGTGTAAAAGGCTTGACACCAGGATTCGCTTATGGTGGTGAACTTGGGTTAGTCACAGGTGTTTATTCTGTCCCAGGCTGATTTCATGTGTGCTAATTTACCAGCCTCAGGTGACCCGGAGAACATATTCCATTCAACTTTTCTGCACCTGTGTGCACCCGTGTGCGTGCGTGCGTGCATGCGGGCGGGCGGGCGGGCGGGCGGTTATCTGACTGTCGTCAGTGGTGAGATTTGGTGACATGCAGGCAGCCTCCAACAACAAAGACCCAAAAGAGAACAAAGACTGTGTACAAAAATAAGCTCAGATACCATCATGTCATGTAAAAATCCATTGTTGTTGTCAGTACCACTGCTGTATATGTGATATGCCGTTAGTCACTTGGCTGGTGAGCTGCCGTTAACGGGGCAAATTGTTGACATCACACGTCATACTCGCATTTCTCCTACGGCTGGGCTGTCAATCACTCACACACATCTTGCCTCCCTGGGAGCGCAGAGGATGAAAGAGCGTTTGAGCTACGTCTCTAGAAAAAAACAAGACATATCTGTATATGTTTACTTAACTTTAATTTAGTATCCTCCTGGATGGCTTTTTGGTACTTAAGTGTGTGTGTGTGTGTGTGTTGGTTATAGCGTATAAAGTTTAAATCAAGGTCGGGGTTCTTGTTTGTCTGTGCATTGTTTACATTGCTCTCCAGTCCATATTTCGATCTATGATGATTGAGCAGTGAACACTTCCTCCGGCTGAGTCAATAAAAGGCATCATCCATTTTATTTCTGTCCTCAGTCTCCTCATTACCATACAAATGGACCCGTTTCCTGTCTCCTGCACACTGCTTGTTAAACACCTGTCATCAGCAGCACTCCTTTTGTTTTTTGTGTGTGTGACAGATCCAGCGTGCCCTGCTCAGGAACAACCAGACTCAGCGTTTCTCCCAGAAACAGGCTCTCAGGCTGCACCAAGGCCTCGTCACCAGCACAGCCGAACAGGTGCGTGTCCGTATTTAGTGCATTTGATGGTGAAACGACCTGGTGTATTTCATTCTGGTGTGTCCATTGTCAACCCGTTTTTTTATGCGATTGCCCGCATTCATCCGTGTTACGCGTGCGTAGGTGATGGAGCGGCTGTGCGCGCGGGTGCAGCAGCAGGTGTGTGTCCTGAAAGGCAGCGAGGAAGGAGAGGACGTCCAGACGGCCAGGCAGATCCTCAAGGAAGCCCGGGACTCGAGAGCTGTGAGTAGAATAAACTCTATTGAACATAACTTAATGTTTTGGCATGTTAATAAGTTGAAACTAGTGAATTTATTAATGGTTAAATTAGTGTTCAGCAAGAATTGATATCGTAATATTAAGTCGTTTCGTACCTGCAGAATAATTGTTTTCACTTAACTGTTTAGTGCTGTTTAAGTGCTTGTTACTTTTTTCTCTGTGATGGAGCTGGAGGCAGATGGGCTTAAATTCAATTCAATTCAATTCATTTTATTTTGTATAGCCCAAAATCGCAAATTACAAATTTGCCTCAGAGGGCTTTACAGTCTGTACACATGCAACATCCTCTGTCCCGAAACCCTCACATCGGCACAGGAAAAACTCCCCAAAATATGAAACAACCCTTCAATGGGGAAAAAAGGGAAGCAACCTTAGGGAGAACGTCAGAGGAGGGATCCCTCTCCCGGGATGGACAGACTGCAATGGATGTCATGTGTACAGAATCAACAATGTAAAAGATGTACAATACATTCAATTTCTCTAACTGAAATGATACAAGTAATTGCAAGTAGCAGAAGAAGTGTACGGCAGGACCACTGCAGGGACAACCTCCATCAGATAGAACCACCATCCACAGAGGCTTCTGTGGGGAGGGAGAGCAGAAAGATGTTGGTTTTTGATGACAGTAATATGAATCATATTTAAAGTAATGATGATGGCAGCAGCAGGTGTCAGCAGAGCCATGAGCCAGGAGTCACAACCGGGGCCGCACGAAACTATGATCCAAATGAATGAAGTAGGTAAATGCAGGCAAAGAACCAACCTGAATGGGGGGTGTTTTTAAAAGCTGATGACAACTCCGCATAGTTAGCACCTTGCTAACAAATTCAAGGGTTTAAAGCTTCATGTACCTATTTTAAGTCATAATACGGCTCAGAAGCTCCACACTTTCTAATGAGCCATCATCAAAGTTAGTGGATCTAGAGAATTTTAATTTTGCAATGTTGTAAAATGTGTCAAAATAATTTATGAATAAAATTATTGGTCACCAAATATTTTGTTTATGTCATTTATTAATTAAACCAACTAAATATAATGGAATGAAAGTAAGTAAAATACTACTGATTAATAATAATAATAATCCAAACTTATTTGAAGGAGAATGGTTCATCTTTTTTGAAGCTGGTCATTTGGTTTTATGACATTAAATAACATTCCTGTTTATACTGAATCGTTGACGTTGTCCCGCTGTGTTTGTGTGTGCATCAGCTGTATCCCTCCCTGTGTGAGTTGGCCCATGTGTTGTCAGTGGACGGCCCCGTCAAGCAGCGACTGGACACTCTGGCTGGAGAACTGGCCAAGGCTGCCGACAAAGAGCTGCAGGTATGCAGGAGGAGGAGCAGGCCATTCCTGTTCGTAAACTGTGGCTTAACGGCTTGTGGCTGTGTGAGGGTGCATAGCACAGTTGTGCTGACTTCAAAAGAACTGTCGCATTTAAATTCACAGCAACGGTTTAATATTTCTTTTAGTTGCATTCAGTTCCCATTGGAATTCAGCGGCACAGTGAGGAGATAAAAAGCAGCGCGCCCCTGAGGAGGAATCTTGGAAACTTACCTGAGGATAATTTCCTTTTCCATTTCCTATTATAGATTTTTTTTCGCACGCAAAAGGCTGCAATAGTCAGAGGTCAAGATCAATATGCAATAATTTGGTTCACGTTCAAATGTCTAACTGTGGCCTGGAAGGTGGCGAGCGGATCGATTGCATTGTGAGGAGTTTATACACGGGTGAATGGATTGCTGCAATGCACATAAATAAAAGATGACGACAAGTCGGAGTAAAGGAGCCGGATTAAAATCTAAAAGCGAGCGGTGCATGGGTAATGTCACTAGAGAGCTAGAGAGTGTGTGTGTGCGCGCACATTAAGGCTGTTTTAGGTGCGTGTGTGACGCACGTCTTTGTTCGCCCGTGTCCAGGTGGTGGTGGACTCGATGGTGACCCTGTGCCGCGAGCTGTGTCCGATGTCCTGCTCGGCTGCCGAGAGACTCAGCACGCCTCTCTCGTCCATCTCGGAGCAAGTATCGATCCCGCGCTCCGCAATCCGCAACGCCTTCATGGAGAGAGCGGCCGAGGATATCAACAGAGCCCTGGAGTAAGAGGGAGCGCTGGTGAAACGGTGCCAAGGCGAGCCAAGATAGCGACTTTGGTTTTCATTGCGTCCTCTGTTTTCCTCCCCTCTCTCCTTGTTTTCAGGGAGGTGAAGTTATCTGTGGTTTCCTACCTGACCAACTCTATAGTGGATCAGATTCTTCAAGAGCTGTACAACACCCATAAAACCCTGGTACTGGTAATAAAGCTTTCCTGCATGACTTCTATGTAGAAACGTAGAACCAAAAGAAACAAATTCAAAACTGAAATTAACAACTTTCACAGCAAATACTTTTGTTTTACAGCACCTCACTATACTTCACAGTAATCAACAGTAATCAATCACATAACATCACAGATTTCAGCTTTGAATTCTGATTTTTTTTTTTCATTAAAGGAGTATTTCAATATTTGTGAAATTAAGTTATCCTGTGCTCAGGGTAGGTGGGAAGACAAGTGTTTATCTAAAATTCCTAAATATTCCTTACAGTTGGTTGACATAGATCTGCAACTCACACTTTTAGTTTTCTGACATGTGCAGTGACCGGGAGGGCCGAGCAGTGCCGACATGGCCGCTCTAACTGGGCTCTCCATAGCAGCACAAGCGGTTCAAATTTGCTTCCTTTCCCAGCCATTAATACTCGGATGCCCTCTAAAATGAACTAAAACAAAGATGTGTCATGAATCTGCAGGTTTTTCGGCTCTTGCGATGCACACACAGCGTCCGTCGGCGTATTTTAGTCACTGAAATTTCCCACAAATTCATGCCAGAGCTCCACTTTGGGGATGTTTACACCTATCTTGCAGAGCCCAGGCATTCCTCTTTTTTGTTAGTGCATCTGATTAAACAACAGCCATCAGGCAGTCGGGAGAAAAAACGAAAATAATTCACTTTGAAATCTGGCATGGCAGAAAAGTGCATTATTTTACCCTCCAAGGTGTTATTCCACTTAAGGGAGTCATTTTGGGTGGAAATATGTAAAATCTGTAAAAATGTACTCCGATGTAAAGAAATTGATTCTGTGATTGACAGGATGCAGGCCCGCCCTCTGCCTCTTTCCCCAGTCACATGATTTCCACACTGAGAGGATCTACCAATGTTTCCAAGTCTAATATTGCTCCTCGTTGCCACCACCACCAACAACAACAAGAACAACATCTCAATCACAAATAATGATCCATGAGTAACTTCCTGCTGCTTCAACAAAGTCATCGTCGGCATTGAGCAGCCTGCTTGCACGACACGATGATTCATTACATTTTGTCGGAACACGCAGAAGCAGATTTCACTCCATCAAAGTCAAAACTTAAGAACATTTCACATTCAGATTCAATTTGGTGGTAGTGCAGAGCAGAGATTCCCTCCAGTATGACAAACCTGTGAAATGGATCACCCATGCTGGTGAGTTTTTTAGCATCTTAGAGCATGCAGGCCCAGTTTCTTGAGCACCTCTGTGTGATTACCATCTCACGATGAACGGTCATATGAACAGAGCAGCTTTTTTAAGGATCATATTGCACTCGGGGGCAACCAGACACATCGATTTGTGTCTGTCGAGGACGTGATTGGGGCCCCGGGGCGTTCTCTCCATAAAACTGAATTGTTTAAAATGAAACCTGTGGAAAGGATGCAAAAAATAGACTTCTGGCAATAACACAGGCCGCCCTGCTCTGTTTTGCATTCCATTCCCTCCCGCAGCGGTCTGTCTCATTTTCTTTTCATCTGTTTTGGTGCAGTGCGAGTTTGCCCTCTATCATGCCATGACTGTTCTTTAATAATCATGAAATTGTGTTTCATTCGTATTCTTCACGGATACTCCTGCAGTCTCCTTTGCTTTGATCGGGAGCTTCTTCTGTAACACTCGTCCTCTGAGATCGAGTCGGAGGCTCTAGTTCAGAGTGTTCATCATGCCGTGTTTGTGTGTCTGTGTGTTTTGATGTGCGCGTGCCGCATCAGCTGAGGCAGGTGTCCCAGGCGAAGCGCTGGGACGACGTTGGGACGGGGAGACGCACCATCAGACAGTCCAGATTAGTGGAGTCTCTGGATTTTGCTGATGAGGACTTTGGCGTCAACCTGGGAATAGTAAGTGTTGTAATCCAGAGGTACACATGTGTAGTATTATTGAGCATTACCTAAAAGATGGATTGGATGATTTGTACCGATTGGATGGCAACAATTTTTCAGCTGATGGTTAAAGTGATGTCTTATGCAATAGCGAAAACAACTCAACTTTTGAAATGCACATTGCTACTTTTCTATTGTAGCAAATCCTCTGAATTTAAAACAATTGAGGGCAGTTGTAGGGAGACAGTAAGCAGTTTGCATCCTGTGAGCCAGCATGCCTTTCTGGCTATTCTGACCCACAATCATCTGCACAGCAGATAAGTGAACAAGAATTAAGTTCAAGGTGAAAGGGAAACTGAATGCACACTGCATGCCCTAGTTTGTGCAGCAGCTCACATTCCCCTTAATCTCTGTGGCTTCTCACTGCGGGGAAGATGTTGGTTTCCTATTCTTTGCACCTTGTATATCCTCTCTCCTTTATCAAAGGGGATAAACATGTTGAAAGTAATTTCCTCATCAAGGCATTATTTACTGTTACTTGCAGTGTGCTTTATCACATCTGTGTAAACATATTTGGATACGGTGTTTGAAATAAAGTCACTGATCCTTTTGCATTCATCTCCTTTTGATAACAGGATACAATGGCTATTAAGAAGAGGAGCTCCCGAACGAGAAGAATTCGTCCCGTCTCCATCAGACCGAGTGAGTTTTTGTGCCTCGACTTGCAGCGAATTGTCCCACAGCACGAAGCATCAACATTAAAAGCAGGCTCGTGGTCAAGAGACTCTTTAGTGATCAAACTAGTGTATTTCTTAAGCAGCCAGAGTGGTGCTTCACCCTTTGTCACCTGTGCTAATATTCCATTTTTACATTACATGTCATTTGGCTGACGCCTTTATCCAAAGCGACTCACATTTTAACCCATGGCTTTCTTACATTTTGCCCGGGCAGCAATTAAGAGTTGGGTGTTTTGCTCAGGGACACTTCAACATGAGACATTGGGGAAGCTGGGGTTCAAACCACCGTCCTTGTGGTTCCCAGCACACCCTCCCTACTCCCTACTCCATGCGCCACCCATAATAGTGTTACAAGCTATTGTGTTGACGGGTTAACCCTTAAAATGTGATAGTGTTTCTTTTGTTTCCCCTCCAGTAGTAATGGCCTAAGCAGAGCTGCTTTCCGTTAGAAACAAAGGCGTCATTTATCGATGTAATTGAAATGAATAATGGCGTATGTTTGATGTGCAGTATACTGTCGGACAAAATGTGACCTGGGAATCTTTTATAATTTTGTCTCGTTATAGGTCTTGGCGAGGAGCCCAGTCCCTCTCCGACCCCCTCCGCCCCACCGCACTCTGCCACTCTTACCCACTCCGAATCGTGGGAGTGTCTGTCCACCCTCCCAACCAACGGCTCACCATTGCGTCACGTGACGCACGTCCGGCCTCGCCCGCCACGGAGATACAGAGCTGGTCACCCGCCCCCGGAACCTGTAAGTCAATGGCCTGGCAGTGACCGTGGTGACCTTAGTGTGCGCTTCATTTTCTAAAAACTCAACCATAAACAAATGTAGGAGATTTAAAAAAAACATTTTTAAAAGCATCTGGGTCTTTATAGTGCATATTGAACTGGGAAGGTTAAGGAGTCTCTGTACATGGTTAACTGCCCCATTTCCTGCCCCAAGTTTCCTCCAAGTGTTTTTTACAAAAGAGCTTCAGAGGCATGTTGAGGTGAGAAAGTAGACCCCAGATGTTACGTTCTCAGGAGTCTCTTTTTATCTCTTGACTTCAATACATGAACCGTTGTTATTTATCTTGTTTTCAGCGCCAGGGGCCCGTTCCAAAATATAAGTTCCTTTTAAAGTAGGAAGCTGTCGCGTGTGTGACTCGATTGTTTATCATGCCGACATCTGCCCGGGGCGGCCTCTAGCTTAGTGGCTTGTCTGTTTGGAGACGTTGTAAAAAAGCTTATTCTAAATCGGTACAAACTCCGTTAGCGGGGCATGATATTGTTTTACAAACAACCCCAGCCAGCCATTTAAAATGATGATACCTTTTATCAGCCTCTCAGTGTTAAGTCGACATGGCCGATTGATCCTTGTTATCCTGTGTGTGTGTGTGTGTGTGTGTGTGTGTGTGTGTGTAGCATGGTTCGGAGAACGGAGGAGTCAGTATGCTGGAGGATGGACTTCCTGATTTCTACAGCAAGAGAGTCCTACCTGACAGGTAGCTCACAAAATCGGTTTGCACTTTCATCCACTGGATTCACATTATTCCACTGATGGGTATGTGGCTTAACGCACCAAAAGAAAACAGAACAAAGGAGCAGCAGAGCATACATAGATCCAACTAGATATGATTGTCCTTTATTAGTCCCACAGTAAGGACGTGCAAAGGGGAAAGTGCAACAAGAGGCACAAAGAAAATGTTCCTCAGCATCCGCTAGTTGTGCAAATAAGACTTTGCCTGTCAATTTAAAATACGATAATTTATCTCCACCGCTGACACCAAGCAGGCAAATAATCCTTTTAATGCAGGTTTTAAGTAAATTCTTAATCTGTTCCTAACTGTAACCACTCACTAAAAACTCTGTGGCAATGTTGACAATCAGTCAATACTGACTGACTGATTATCTTCAAAAGCCTCCAGCTATTAAGGAAAAGGCCAGTTTTATCTCCGCCTGCCTTCCTAAACTGACTTATTGTTTACCACTTTATCAATTATTGGATAGACATCTCATAATTATCACTCAAAACTGTTCAAATTATAATATGATATGTCAAAATGATGATGATAGAATTCATAATTAAGGGTGAACGCTTGTTTGTTTTCCTCCTCTGATAAATGTGATGTTTTTCAATATCAGTGAAAATGATCCGTGTTCCATCACATTGTGTGAAATCATCCAAGTGGCCAAAGTGAATGATAGAAATCTGAGGCCTTTACAAAGGGGTAGTCTTTCTTTCCCTTTTAAACACATATCTAAGCGCATCGTATTAGCTTTGTATGAAGCTGTCGATGACGTTGCTTTTAGTGGGTGAGAGGCACAGCCTTACTCTTTGTACATCTGCTTTAGACAAAAACCTAGCCTGCTGCTAATGTTAAAGCCCACCTCTATAGTACGGTACTTACAGAACATATGCAGGACAACGGGAATATGTCCTTGTCCATCCTTTTATGCTCTCATGTCCTGTAGTCATGGCGAAGATGAATGGACCAGCATGCTCTTGAAGCACTTTGGCAGAGATGTAGTGGTTTCTGTTTTGCATTGAATGGAGGCCTAATTTGTAGCTCTATTTGTCCAATAACCAGAACAGGGACCGTTGTATGAAATAAATCATCTTGTTTACTGTCACAGTCCATCCCCCTGTTTACGGACTCATTTTCTTTGGAGCTGCTCAGTGGCCATGCGCTGTATTAGAGACCGCGCTGGCTGCCTGTGAAAACAGATCTGCAGCAAAGCAATTATACACTGAAACAACAACAACCACAAAGCTCCAGCAAGCGTTTTAGCTTTTAGCTCAGTGTTTTGGTTGACAGGCCTGCAACTTTTTCTATTTTGGTTCACTAATTGTTCCTATTAGCATTTGTTCTACTAGCTGTAAACATGCTGGAGTAATTAGCATCTAAAGAGTCAGATATGTCCTTCAGGAGGACGGGGAGACCATAAACTCAACTTTGAAAAAGAAGAAGAAACTCAAAATGCTAATGCTTATGTTCTGAAGGGTTGATAAATAGATTGCTTTATGTGTCATTATATCTTTAATGAGAATTTTAAAACTAAACCTTTTAGTATAAGCAGAACTTAAAAAAAGAAAAGCACTCCCAAGTGTTTGGCAAAAGACACAGCTTTTCTACCTTCAGGCCAATATTGCACTAGCAATATTTTATCATAATTAGTACTATAATATGTGGAGACAAAAAAAACTACGGTAACTTTTTTGGATAAATCATCAAATGGAATGGATTTTGATTGTAATATAATGATGCATGGCTTAAGATTATGCCAATTGAACATTACTGACTACCCGAACCACATGAAAATAGTATTTCATTGACGATTACAAGTTCACATGACAGCATGTGGTTAATGCTCACCAGCAGTGCATGAAAAGGATTCATTGAGGCAGCATGAACTGTGCCTGCTGCCGTCTGTCTCGTATATTAAACCATCTGCACAAGTCCATTCAAACTGCAGCATTAAGGCCAAATGATCCGTTGACATAAGTAACACTTGAACTGTCTCTACACTGATCAATGAGGGCCTCGTTCGCAGTCATGTACTTCTATCCTCTTTTAATCTGCTGTCTTTACCAATACACCTCTGATTCCCCCCCCCCCCCCCCACCCCCCTTCCCCTTCAGTCAGTTGTCATCCCTACATCAGGGCCAGTCACTGAGGAGGAAGAAAAGACGCAGCGTTTTGTCCATTTTCTCCGGCTTTCGCAAGAACCGCAACTCCACCATCTCCAATCAGGACTCTGAGTGAGTGTGCGGCGCGGTGGAGGGAGGGGACGAGAGCAACCCGACCCAGTGCACACACCCACAGAATCTGATGGCTGTGCGATGAATCCAGCGCGGCCGTTAACGTCATTTCATTGCTTCATAAATATTTTAATGGAAGAAAATATTTCGCTGTCTCCTACTGAATTCTGTGGTGTCGCATGCATTCACGCTGACCTTACATAACGGCGCCCGTGGTTTCAGAAAGCGTAGACAGCAGCATTGCAGGGAGGAAGAAGCCCATTGATTAATAACTCAGTAGGCGCTCTTTGTAAACTGAAAAATAAAGGGGGGAAAAAGACACTCGTATGCATCTTAAAAGCCTGAGGTGCTTACAAATTGAAGGCATTGTGATTAAAAAGTGGTGACACGGTCTCCTGTGCTGCTTCACAGCTGTGCTGCGGCGCTGGACTTAGCTGCAGGTTGTTGCTAAGCACTCCACATTGTTCATTGTTGCGTTCACTTGGCCGCCTCCTGCACACAATCCTTTTGTCTTCAAGGATTGTATTTATTATTCATGCCATTTTTTATTTATTGTCATAATGCAACACAGGGATCCACAACAAAGTGCACTTGTAGCCTGTTTCCAACCCAGGAAGAACATGACAAACTCAATTCTCGCATCATTAATGGTAACCGAGTCTTCCACCGCTCGACCCGGAGTCCAGCACTCTTTCAGTCGCTTTAATGCGGGTTGCCCATCAAGTGTTCTGGATGTGAAATGCCCCAAATTGGCCTGTTCTCTGTAAAGATTCAGGTTCAACAGTCTTTAACCTCCCGTCGCCGGGGTAACCTCGAAGTCTCATTTCATCCATTTCATTTTCCTGCGGCCGGAGTTCAGGCTGTGCCTGAGTGGCCTCAGGTCCTAGCTGGGTTAGCAGAGCTGACATTTAAAATATACATATTTTTTAATGCTGAGTAAGGATTGTTAAGGAACAATGTATTTGTAACGTAACAGGCCACTTCGCTCACCAAGCACTTTCTCATATCATGTATCCCTCTGGTCACACCTCAAACTAATACATGTGCATAGATGTTATTCACTCATTACGATCTCCTGTTTGCTCCAGCAGCGCCTCAGAGAATGTCTACTCCATGATCCAGCACACTAAGGAGGCTGGGAGGCCAGAGAGCACGGTTCCTGGAGCCAACGGGACCATGCCTGGGCCCGCGCAGGGTGCACCTGTGCACGGCATGAGGGCTGCCAGTCCCTCTGTCCAAAGACAGGTGCGCTGTTCATGGCTGTCGCAGTGAGAAATTCCAACCATTTCACTTCTGACGAGGAGAATCCTCAACCACCTCCAGCAACTGTGACCTTTGAATGCACAGTGTCACTACGCGAGTGTGTCTCCCATGTACAAATGGACGAAGCATTTTGGCACACAGTCTGTCCGATTTTCTGATAAGATGTAAAGATGTTCCCAGTCTTTATCTATGTTGGACATGTGTACCTTTTTAGAGAAGTCTAATCTCTGCTCAAAGTCTGCAGGATCCTCACTGAGCCTTGAGAGGTTTTGAGGACATCCCCTCATTTAGTTTAATTGAACTCACTCGAATTATTAAATGTTAATCGTACCCTTCCACCAGGCTATACGGTTAAATGACTCAGTACTTCATGGAAAACAGAGAATCCTAGACTATATTATAAGGTATGTGAAGTCAAAGGACTTTTCCTTGGGTTTGAGAACTTTTTTTCTTGTCCAGTCCACAGACCTGGTCAGCATGGTGTACAGCTGCATCGGGGCCGAAATCGAGGACTCCGATGGGAGTAGCACCTGTGACATCAAAGAGATGGACCAAGACACGGACAGAACCACCACCATCTCCGACGTGCCTGCAGATTCTCGAAGTAACGGCCACGTGACGTCCTTCAAACACCAGACGGACAGACAGATGGACAAGGGCAGGCAGGAGAGGATCGTACCCCTGACGGACCCGAGGGCCGACGCGGAGGAGGACAGAGAGGGCGCCGTGGTCCCCTGTGGGCCGAGGCCAGAGCCGCCTCCACAGTGCATCAAGCCCACTGTGGCTGCGATGAGGCAGCGACACCTGCAGGAGAGTTTAGGTACTGCATCTGAGACAGAAAGCGATGTTGTATGATTGTTCTCCCCCAGAGTACAACAGAGTATCATATTTATTTATCTTATACAGCTATCCGAGTTGTTCGATGCTGTCCCATCATCAACATGGATGCAAAACAAATAGCATCTATTATTTCCTTTTGTTTTCTGTCCTTGAATTGAGTACCAGCAGTTTGAGTTGTGGTTTTGTGGTACACATTACATTACATGTCATTTAGCTGACGCTTTTATCCAAAGCGACGTACAATAAGTGCATTTCCACATAGAGATACAAACTCAGAAGAACAAGTAACAAGAAAGTACATTTTTCATCAAATAAGAAGTTTCAAAACATGTTATAGAAAAGTGCCATTATAATTACAATTTAAGTACTACCATTTGTTAGTGCTACTTTGTTAGTGTTAGTAGTACACTATATATGTTAGTAGTACACTATATACTTTCAAGCAGTACATTCAAATGTGGTGCTCACTCTACCAGTAGTAGCAAATGATTCAAATAGTTTTTTACATTTCATACATTGAATATTATTAATAAAATGATTCTATTATAATTAGCACCTTTTTTATTTACACAGGGCCCCTCAATCAATTATAATCACCTGCAATAATGTGACATTAGTCACTGGCTGTGATTTCTTACATTTCCAGTGACAGTATGGACCTGCACCTCAGTCAGGCTTGAGTGTTTTTACCTTTTACTGGCGGCTCATTTGAGGGACTCTGCTGGCTGTGTTATTGTTTCACCAGAGGAGGCAGGGAGGCTGCAGGGAGAAGAAGACCAGGGTGAAAGGAAGCACGAGGACAAGCAGAGAGTGCGAGGGCCAGAGGGACAGCGTCCTCTGGTACCCATTAAGGTTTGTGTACAGCATGTCAAACACACAGAGCCAAACACCTGCTGCCCACTCGAAGACTGTGACCCACAACCTCTCAATGCTCCCACAGCCCGGCCACCTCTCCAGAGACCACACCTCTCCGGAACCAAAGGCCATGTCCTCTCCCGAGACCTCCCCCGTGAGTCCAGGGGAGGAATCCAGCGATGAGCGGAGGAGCTTGCCTCCCGCTCCGCCAATCATTGAAGAGGAGGGAGCAACCAAGAGGAGGAGCCCGCCACCATCAGCCACGCCGTGGACCGAAGCAGCAGATCCCGTCCGTCAAGGTGCTGTAACATTTTATTTTGTATAATTTGTCATTGTAGGTCCAAGACAAACATCTGAGTTGTACTAGTAAAAAGTGGCCACATATAGAGTACTGTTTGTGGATGGTGACATCCTTAAGTCCATTTAGACAGAATATAATCAGATGATAATGGCAATCTTCTTTTATTTTATCACCATTTCACTAACCAGATGAGGAAGACGGTCATAATGGATTTCCAGCAACGTCGCGTCACACCAGGAAGTCCAACTCATTTGACATAGGTACTGTATGCACACATGATGAATGCAACACGCATGCTGTTTAGTTTTATTCATGGGCGTGTGAAATGGATCTCGTGGTTTTTGTTCATGATTTATAACAAGCCTTTGTGTTTTAGTATCAAAAGAAAAGCAGCACGAGTCTCGTATTTGATGTACACCCGTAGAGCTTCCTGACTACACACCACCAGGCTCCTTTATCCTGTGACCCCCCAACCCCCCTTTGTGTGTGTTGCTGTGCCGTTTCCCCTCAGGCATGGAACGGGACAGCCCCTACGATCTGAAGACGTCTTCAGATCGCAGGATCCAGACCCGTTTCCCCCAATACAGAAACCGATCTCTGGACTACCCTGCTGGGACCAGGTGTATGTATCTGTTTCCCTTCCTGCCAATATGTGTGGTGTGATGACCAAGGAGCCTTTGAGTTTTTGACAATGACTTCTTGTTGATATATGCAGTTTTAATTTGACTAAAAGTTGTGAGAAATTCAGTTCATCACGTCAATTAAATTCCCCAAAAGAAGATGTGTACAGCTTCATTGTATGACTCAACTTCTGAAAAAGCTCAATTATAGACTTTTCTGTACATGGATGAGTCACACCCGACATATTGAGAGCATGCTTGTTCCGGTATTGTAAGCCTGGCTGACCAAAGAAAGAAATCCTAAAACAATATTTCAAGATGTAATTTGGCAGTGGTCCAGAAACTTCTCATTGCAGCTTTCAGCCTGGATGAGCCTGCTATTAAACCAGAACCCTTCCCATCCCTTTACAGTGCTGATAAATCCCTCCTGCTTTAATTCAAACTGATACTATTTTGTATTACTGAGGTAATTGGCAGCCACGTGTAGCTGACAGGTCATCACTTTGTACTCTGAACCCTGTGACAGAACTGAGGCCAAACCCCCGGCCGTTGCCTCTGTGATGCTGAAGTGTGTGTCAGAAAGCTGCTGTATGGGAACACATCCCAATCACTGGGAGAATCATAAAAGGGTCTACATGTTGGAGATGATGACATAAAAGCCTCCTATGTAGAAAGTGGTCCTCTGGGTCCCGCCTGGTTACATATTAGATGGGCTGAATCTTCATCATCTGGACAATGGGCTCGTTGTCACGTGTTTCCTGTTCACCAGCGAGTTTGTATTTCTAACACTATGAAATTAAAACACAAGTGGAGTCCAAACGTTGAGCTAAACAGAACCAATGGCTCAATAACCCATTTTTAGATGACTGAGTGGGACCATCGTTTACTGAAGATCAGGCTGTCAGTATGACGAAGTGATGTTTACTAAGGTAATAAACAAATCAAGAAGCAGGCTTATTTTCTCATTAACTTCTGAACAATTGCTCTTTGTTTTGCTTTTACCAGAGTCGCCCCCTGCTGACCAATAGAAGCAATGCAGGTTTAAGTTACTCTCGCTCCGGGTTCCACATTCTGACCTGGACGTTGCCTAAACCGCCCTCTGCTCCGGTTTAATACAAGGCTCCTGAGAGCTGAGTCGCGTGCCAGAAATCCAGCACAGATATTCAAAAAAGGCCCAAAGGCTGTGCAGAGCTTGGGCCGCTGCAAAGTGGTGTAATTATTGTGATGTAATGAATGAATCAAGCACATACGCAGAAACATTACCATTGAGTTGGAGTCAACTGATGAAAAGGGAACTGAGGCTGTGGGTGATACTTGAGTGACACATTGGTAATGGAAAGAGTTGAATTACTTTACAGTTCTGTAATCACATTATATCCGCTTCTGCAGGTCCTGAAAGCCCCCAGCTCGGTGACCCAGACGGGTTGTGACGTTGCCAGTGGACTAGAGGAAATGTTCTGGGCAGGGAGGCCTGGAACAAGGAGGACTGGAGCGAGACGAGCTTTTAAAACTGTGGAATGAAATGACAAAGCTCCCACGGATACTTCCTTTTAGTTTTCTCTCTTTTTAATCCATGTAAACATTTAGTTGCTGAAAGTGCATGTGCTGGAAGGCTTCCTGTTCGGTAGCACCTGCTGTGTTTTTTCTCAGGCACAAGGAAAGGTCTGACCTGCGGTACATATTGCGCACACTGTAGTTCACTGTCTCTACAGTTTACTCATCATGAACGGTTTCATGCATTTGTGCGAAATAACTTAATGCTTTTCCATCTTTTACTGACAATCTGTGACTACTAAAAGTGGGTTTGTACAATGTTAATCCTAACGGAGATGTAAATAACAAACAAAAAATGCACTAACCATTGCGGCAACTTAATCCGTTAACAATCATATTTTTAATTGTGATTTTATCATTTGATTACAGTGTAAGTGTGCTTTTTATTAGTCTATGTTGATGATTGAGATGTGTTTTCATGCACTTGGCACTCCCCTCTCTCCAAGAGTATTTAAGTTTCCCAAACAGTTTGAATCTGATTTTGCAGGCCGGAAAATGAGTATATTTTCTAAATATGGTTCTACAAATAAATAAATAAAATTGACTTTACACAAAGAGATGTATTGTTGAAGGTCACGTTTATGTGTCGAGGGTATTACTTGGGTTGGTCAGTTAATTATTTGGGGGGGGGGTACTACATAATATCCTCTTTGGCTTCTGGAAGAGCTCCTAATATTTTTTTAAAAGAATTTTTCTTACGAATAGTTTGACATTTTAGGGATTGCACTGATGTGCTTTCTTGTGGAGTTGAGGGAGGAAAAGCTGGTGGAAGACGAAATGAGCTCATTGCTTAATGTTTATTCTTCTCTCCGGTGTTCTGGTAACAATGGCCACATAACAAGTTTCTTAAGTCAATTTTAAGACACAAAAGAAGGAAAAGAAAGGAAATGGTGCAAGAAGAGAAACATCAAGGCCACCAGAGGTAGATTGTTTAGAATATAGTTTTCTTTCAGGGCAGTTTGTAGAAGCACTAGAGGGAGTGCATCCAAGATGGTATTTTTCAGCTCATCCGATGGCCAGCATGCATAAAAAAGCAAAGCAGATTTACCAAACTAAGCGCATCCTAGAGACATTTAAAATAATCCCAATTGTTGAATTAATGTAATATTTTGGATGGTGAAACAAAATGTTGATACATAAGAATGCGGTTAACAATGATTTTAGCATTAAACTGTGATTTGCATTCTAAAGCATTCTTGTGTATTACTGTAAGTGTATTACCAAAAAATTCAGATCTTCTGAACCTACCTGATTTTTGTCATGCCAAGATTTCTGTATCTGTACCTACATCTGTAATGTGAATGCCGGCCGTTGCCGTCTCTGAGCAGCAGGGGGCAGCACAGACTCCAAGCTGCTGCTCGTCATCGTGCCCTGACATCCCCAGACCCGTGGCTCCTGTACTGGGGGCAGAATGGGGGGGGGGGGGGGCAGCTGTTATGTTGATTTGATGTTTCGAGTGGAGATCAGCACTCACGGACGGTACAAGCGTGCTCATTAATTACGCCCCCTGTCAGCTCTGATGACCGCACGTCAGGCGGGCACAGCACGTGCTCCCGCCTGCGTGCTTTTTTGAGATCAGGACCTTGGATCCAACCCCCCCGACGGGCCTGTTGTTGTTTGAGCTCGTGTCCGGGTGTCCGGGTCACCGGATGAGCTCGCTCTTTGTCTCTCCATCCGCACGGGGATCCCTCGCGCCACGTGCCCAGCCGCGTGTTTCCATACAGCAGATGTACGCCTACGCTCCTCGCGCATGCGTGATGTGCGCTCATTCATGTCGACGCGTATCAGGTGAAGGTGTCCGCTGCAGGTGTCTTTGTGTGCTCGCTCATGCGTTATGTCTGCATTATTCAGTGTTTAGGTGTGTGTTCCTCTGCGTGGGTCAACAACAAGCCACTCGAGTCCCCAGTGGAAGGTTCACGTGTTCCACCGTGCACCAGATGAGCAGCACAAGCCCAGGTGATGGAGCCGGACACGTGATGGGGGTTCTAGTTGCACTGCACGTGCAGTAAGATTTTTAGTTTTTTTTCTTTAGGTTATATAACAACAGGAGACATATCAAACAGTTTTGTTTCTACCACAGTGAGAACTATATAACTCCTATATGCAAATCGATTACACTTCCATAAGTCAGTGGCGTGATAAGCAAAGCTAGACGCTCTAGATTATTTTGATTCAAACAACTTTCTGTTTTTGGTTGTGACTCTTGGACACCTTGCTTCACTCAAAGAGTCTCAAAATGATGACAGGATGATGACCACAGGGCTGCAAACAGCGCGCTTTTCGGCACCTCTCGCTTTTCTCACGTCAGTTGGGGTGACCTGTTAAGGGGGGGGCTAATAGGCCTAATAGGCATGGGCCCGGGATATCGGGGTGTTGGTGGCAATGTAAATATATGGATATTTGCCGCGGGGCGAGGGCTTCAATTACCTCTCTCTTTTTTGACCATACATGTGTTTGCATCTCTGTGACCAAAGGGGCAAAACAACAAGAGATACAATAAAATAAAGCTCGGGCGGGGGGGAGGGAGGGGGCTTAGTATCTCAATGCCCAGCAGCCCATTATCTCATAATCCGCTATAACTATGTTATCTGAGCTAAATTACTATATTATGTTGGCCATAGTGCATATAATCTCAGATTATAAGCAATTTTGACCATTAAAAAACTGGGTCCAAACTGGGTCCAATGCGTGACAAAGACAGTCAACCACCGACCCGCGTCCCGCTTCAAGCCCCGATGTGCTGCAAATCAGTAAAGAGGCTTCAAGTTAAACCCATAAACTTTACTGCGCAATTTCCCTGCCACGGCCCTGATGAACATCTTTTATTCCTCCCTTAAACGAACGAACGTGAGCGCCGCCCTCTTTCCTCGGGCTGAGACGTCTCCCACCGACGCAGCTGTGGCTCTGTGTCTCCCTCTGAGCCTCATAAAAGGCTTCTATTCATTTTCGCATCCTATCTTTACGATGTGAGGAGGCGTGTTTGACACTCTCCACGCAGGCCTCGCTGGAAGAAGTCACTCATCCTACGTACTCGCGTCCTCCCCTTTGCTTCCCTCTTAATGCTCTGCCACCCCTCCTCCCTGGGCTCTCTCCTTCTTTCCTCGTCTCCTACCAGAGCTTGTTTTCCCCCGAGAACAAACAAGGCTCGTAATAATGCCCAATGCCTGCAATTATTAGAGGTTGAAAGTGTGTGTGTGTGTGTGTGTGTGTGTGTGTGTGTGTGTGTGTGTGTGTGCTCTCGACTGGTCTTCAACCTTCCGAAATACTCCCACACCACACCGCTTCTCCGTTCACTTCATTGGTTACCAGTGGCTGCCCGCATCCAGTTCAAACATTGGTACTGACGTCCCATGCTGTGAATGGATCTGGACCAGTTTACATCCAGGACATGGTGAAACCCTACATCCCAACCCGCACACTCCGATCTGCATCTGCAAAGCGGCTTGTTCCTCCCTCACTGAGAGAACAGCACTCGGCGAGATCGCGACTCTTTGCTGTCCTGGCTCCCAGATGGTGGAACGAGCTCTCCGATGACATCAGGACCACAGAGAGCCTCTACGTCTTCCGTCGAAAACTCAAGACACACCTCTTTAGACTCTACCTTGACACTAGCAAACCGTAGCACTAACAAATGATAGCACTTAAATTGTACTTATAATGGCACTTTTTTATAACATGTTTTGTAACTGCTATTTGATGAAAAATGTACTTTCTTGTTACTTGTTTTCTGAGTTTGTATCTCTATGTGGAAATGCACTTATTGTACGTCGCTTTGGATAAAAGCGTCAGCTAAATGACATGTAATGTAATGTAATGCTCTCAGTAAGAAAGCGATACTGAGGCCTTTTATGGAGCGATTGAGGCAGTGTTCAATGGGAGATATTTTGACAAGAAATCCCTTGAGGGAGAGAGATTGACTGGGGGAGGTTCACACTTTAAAGCACTAAAGTTCTACCCTGAAGAGGCCCGACGCGGCCAAGTACATCGGCAGCGGAGGCCAACACACCATGTGTGATTTGCAGTGAGGCTAGTGACTCTCAGCATGGTGATGCTACGGCACAAAACACTCATGGTCCCCAGGGGATGAATCCTTATGTGTTTGATCCTCTTGACGCTGCGATGACATTCACGAATCTCTGGAACCAAACACGCTACACATTTGCCGGGGATTAGCAAATGTTAGCCTGCTGACATGCTAAGTCAAGAAAGTGAACGCTGTAAATGCGTCATGTTCACTTTTAGTTCATACTGCAGCTTCTCTTACAAAGTATGTACTGTTATGTACGGCAGTTTGCATTGAATTTTGACATCGGCCTTCTTTTTCTTAAGATTGCACGTTGAACTTTGACCCTGTCGCTCCGCTCCTCGTAGGACGATGGGTCGCTTGCATGCTGTAAAATGAGCCTGCTATTTATTAGCATGTATTCAGACATACTAAATCCTTTCTGGCATACTAAATAGTTTGGTTGTGTGGGAATAGGAAGACACAGGAAGTGGATTCAGGGAGGAGGTGTGTGCCCTCTCATTCTGCTCTTTGTAGAGCACATCAGCTGATGGGGAGTCACTCTTCCCAGTAAGTGAGGCACATAGGTTCTCGACTCTTTCGGATTTCCCCGTGGCTCTGCCCGCATTTCAGACCTTTGCTTCTGTCCTTCTACCTCCTGTCCACACCTGGGCCGGAGAGTCGCTACACATCATTCTGGGATTCTGTGTGAAACCACCTGAGGTTTGACTTTTTCGGGTTACTCTGTTATGGTGAAATACGCATTTTCACAAAATTTGTAGTCAATTATTTTGTGACCTCCTGGTTTACTAACTGTATACATTGTGCCTTTGAGTTAAACGTGTGCACTTCTTCTTTACAGAAATGTGTGTGACCGAATGCTAGATGCTGCTCATAGAAATCATCTGCATTGATTTGAATTCTGTTATGAGTGAAACCTTTGTTGTTGAAGGGTATTTCACTCTTTTAACGCTAAGATGGTAATATTTAGAACTAATTATATAGACTAATGTCATAAACCAAGTAAATGAAACATTTTCATTTGATTGTGGCTCTGGATGAAAAGTCAAGTTTTTTTTTACAATTCATCCTGAGGGGAATATAAACGTGTTTCCAAATGCCATGCCAATTCCTCCAGACATTTCCCTGAAAACTCACTCTGGTGCAGGAGAAGAAGTCCCAGAATCCACAAAAGACGTCATAGTTAATCCTCTTGGGAGCATGTGTGTCCTTCCTCAATTTCATGGCAATCAATGGGATGGATTTTGATGAAGGCTTTTTAAAAAAAAAAAAAACCGAGTTGAGGTGCAGGGATCCATAATATCTGTATACCCATCAAACCATTAACATGCCTTTGGCGCCCTTTACGGAGGCGTCTGCCTGCTATATATTCCAACAGTTTTCTCGCCTGTCACCCGTCTGTACTTCTGAATTGAATTTTGCTGTAAATCAATACCTTTTTGCCCCTTCTGATTCCTCCTTTCCTCTGAAAAGCCCAGCACGGATTGATTGTTGTTTCATGTGTGTGTGTGTGTGTGAATCCATATACTTTGGTCGAGGAGTGAAAGTGGTGCGACTGAAAATAGCCCAGAGCCAGTCCCAACTTCTAGATCAGTAAGTCAGCACAGCTTGAGGTCAATGCGGCTAAAATTTAACACAATTAGCTCAGCCTTGTGTTGCTCACTTCATGTCTCCGTGCTTCCTATCGCTGGCTGTCTCTCCTCATTTGTCACGTTCCGTTCCCTCCCCTTTCAGCCCCTTCCCGCCACTGCTGCTGTTCACTCCTCGTGACATCGCAGCTGTACCCGAGTGGCAGGAAAAATATCAACACTATGAGGTCCGCTGTTCAACTCATGTGTACAAATGAGTTGTTTTGCCTCAAACTAATGACTTCCCCTTTCAACATGTCCCTGTGAGGTTTTTTTTAACATTTAAAGATGACACTTAATTCATAACAACGACTGAGCGGCTGCACTGACCTGCTCATCATGTCCCGCCCGGACAGGTATGACGAGCTTGAGTAAAGGGACAGATGGCCAGAGGAAACGTTTGTCCATCTGTCCCTCGCACACAGCATCATGGACACAGTTGATCAGGGTTTTTACACAAGTCAAATTCACACTCTTAATAGTTAAAGGACTTGTCGATGGTGTTGATAGAACATGGCAGATGAACTACTGTTGTCATTAAAAAAAATTGCAAGTTGCAAGTGAGCGTAGCCGTTCGAAATGCCTTCCTGTCTCAGGGTGAACGACTCCCACGGCGTTGTAAAGAGCATTTGGCTTAATCTGTCTTCAAAGTGTTGTGGTTCCAGGGGGATGCAGCAGACAGGGGTCTCGCCAGCTGATACATATTGGATATTCACCGGAATGGCCTTCCATGTAAAATCAGTAGTTGGCTATTTTACTCATGGCGATGAATTAAGGGGTGTTTACTGCCTGCCCTTCACCAAGACCGTCTCCCTCTGCACAACCAGTGTGTAGAGTTCACCTCCCCACCACCCCTGCCTGTGCCATGAGCATTGTTTGCGTTGTGACGCAGCCTCCTCGCTGATGTCACCGACTGTTTGTTGATGTCAGCCGAGGGAGATTAAGATGTTTGGTCTGAATCAGGCTCCTCAGTCACAGGGATGTCCTGCCGAGTTCCGAATTGCATTTGATTCGGGCCCCATCGAGCCGCGACTGTTATGAGAATGCATAATACATGGGAGCTGGTTGATTGAAATGACTTTACAGGATGATGCTGACGCTGTGTATCTCCTGATTTTGTCTTGCTCACACAGCTCTAAATATTGCTTTGCTCTCTCCTCTTCTCTCTGCTGCTGCCGTCTTGTCTCATTTGCAATCTCTCACATTCATTCCCTTCCCTTAACCCCTATATCACCTTCCCCGCATTCACCCCCCTTCAGCCAGCTTTTCCCTTTTCATCCTCAATCCTATTTCATAGAATTACTCCCGATTTGTATTTTTAAGGTTCTTAATCGCCATCTCCTCTTTTTTGCTGAACTCTCATGCTTAAAACACTCTGTAAATATGTTGCTTTTTCTAGCTGGTGCCTTGCCTTCACCATGCCGGCCATAGTCAACCTCCTTTTCAACGTCGTCTCCACAAACACCACCATCTCCTTCACCGTGGTGCTGCCCATGGTGAGCCTGGTGTCTCTCCTAGTGGGGGTCGGGGGTCACCTCCTCTTGTGGCTGGTACTGGTGAGGAACCCCCGCAGTCGCTCCAAGCCCAGCTCCGTGTTGCTCCTCAACCTCAGCCTGGCGGACCTGGGCGCCCTGCTCACCCTGCCGTGCGTCCTTCTCAGTGCTAGCCTCCATGACTGGCAGCTGGGGGGCGGGACATGCGTCCTCCTTGGGTTCATGACCTCTGTGACGGTGGGGGGGGAAATCTTCAGCCTGGCGGCATTGTCGGTGCTGCGGTATCGTATCGTTGCACCGCGGACGAGATTGCCTGCCAGCCTGACTCTGGTGTGAGTAAATATCATTTATTGCACTTATTGTTAACACCCACAAAAGCAACGATCCTCACTGCTGTGTTAATCCATAGTCGAAAATAGTCTCCACAAACAGTGCAATCACTCACGTTGAAGTAACAGGAAATTGTTCTTGTCTCATGGAAAAATAAATGCGTTTTTCAAAGTCAACGCTATTACTATAATGCAGATATAGAGATGGGCTTGTAACACATGACAAGATGACCATCTCAAACAGTCCTTCGTGGTCCTCTCTTCTACTCGGTTGTCCACATGCGTGAGAATGCGTCAATTTCTTAAGTGCAACACAGAGGCAGTAAAGAGGAGGCTTAAATCAAGTGTGTCGACCGAAAGCACAACCATGAGCATACATCACAGGTCAGTGCAGACATTAAAGGTCAAGGTTATAACAAATCGTTGGCTCCCATTAAATCCTGATGTCACTGTCCCCCCCCCCCCATCAGATCCAGATGTGTGTGTTTTCTTGACCTCTTTTCACCAGCCCAGCCGATGCTCTGCTCTCCTCGCCCACAGGTTGTGCAGCGTTGCAGCCATTTGGCTGGTCTCGGTAACCATGGCGCTGCCCAAGGTCACCTACATTGACTTCGAAGGTGGCTGCACATGGGCAGTGAGTCGCGACGAGTGGCTGTCCTTCCTGGTTCCCGCTTTCCTGGGTTATTACTTGGCCCCTCTCCTCTGCATCGCCGTCAACTGTGGCCTCATCATCTCTCACCTCCACGGGTGCAGAGGCCCCCCGACCGCCGACCGGCGCAACCGGAAGGCCACCGCTCTGCTGATCGCTTCAACGCTGGTGTTTGCGCTCAGCTGGCTGCCGTATTATGCGCTCGAGTTTTTCAACGTCATGTCCCCCGATGTTTGCTCGGCAGCTTCCCCCGTTAGTGTGCCGGGGCGTGACCCATCTTCAATGGCGTCACATCTCTCGTCCACTTCTGCCTCGCCGGGTGAAGAGAGCGAGACAAAGGTGTCCTTGCTGTGGGAGGTGGCGTCCCTGGGGGCCATTTTGCTGGTGTGCCTGGCGCCGTGCTGGAACCCGCCGCTCTACTTTCTGCTGTCGCGTCCGGCCGTGCGTCAGCTGCGGGCTCTGATGCCTTCCTTCTTACATAAGCACTTGGGAAAAACCCCTGTGCAGCGCTGGCGTATTGCTCCTGCTCCGCTCGCAAGCCTGTCACACCCCGAGCCTCCCGCACACTCACCCACTCGCCAAACACCGACACACAGGCTGACTCAGGAAAGTTAGAACTCACATGGCCGCGCTCACATCCCCGTGACACACTCGCCATTTTGGATTTTGGCCATCCCCTTTGTGTTTTTCTGCGGAAGTGACCACATTTGGCCTGCAAAAAAGTGACACCTTTTATGTCTCTGGTAGCAAAGACAACCTGTTAATCACAAGGTAGCCCCACCCTCAAGAATACCCTTCTTATTTCTCCTCTAAATGGGACTATAATCTACTAAATGGTCATGATTCCGACTTGAAATGTTCACAATCTTTACAGGGGGAATAAATCATGTGAGAATTAGATTTCTATTTCATAGACTTCCATGCCATGGCATTTATTTGTACTAAGAGGAGTTTTCCCCCATGCCATTGCTCCACCGTAGGTTGCAGCCCACAAGAAACACTCAATGTGTCCAATTGCATGAGTCAAAATAAGCTTTGTACACAAATAAAAGTGTGTTTGTTTGGGTGCTTGTGCAGTCATAGCCACATCCTTTTTGCTGGTTTAAGATGACAGTAAATGTGAAAAAGGCTCTAGGCAACAGTTTGTGAGACTCTCAGATGGATCATAAACAGAATGCATTACCTGCCATAAAAACACAAGGTTTATATCCGCCATCGCAACGCCAGAGTTACTCAGCAACTCACCTTCAAGACAGTATGAGGCTCCAAGAAGTGCAAATGCAAAGATTCACAAATGCGCATAGAAGGATTTACATTTATTTATTTATAAATGAATCAATACCAATACAGTTAAACCCGAACAATGACCACAGTGAAGCAGTACATTGTTTTGTATTTTTAAATGTCTTTTTTTATGTACAACTTGTATGCAAGAAAGGCATGTATATATATATATACCTCGTCACCATATATCTCTCTCAATCTTTTCACCATTAAAAAAACTAAATTCTCTAAAATAATAAGCTTTAAGTAAACAAATACAGACAGTTTATGTTTTCCTACAGCCACTGTGTCATGTAGAGCACTTAGTAAAACTAAATCTTGACGGCATGCAAGCTGAAGCCCTTTAACATCAAGAGGTTGCCTCCCAGGTGTGTTCCAGTCTATCATGCAATCTGTGAAGGATGTCAGCCCCACTGATTCCTAGGGGAGGAATAAATAAATAAACCTGACAAAAAGGGATCTGAAATGTGTGTTAACTGCTCCCAAAATGACAAGTCTTTAAAAAGGCTAATTTATTCACTCCAACGTTAATGATCACTTGATCTGGCTAAAATCATCTAACGTCGAACCAAAGGGTTACTTCACAGGCGATCAATCTTTGAACTCATTAACATAATCTAGTTGTGTTTTTTAACTTATTTTGGTTTATTATTAAATTCATGTTCTAATTAATATGTTCAAACAAGCACGCTGTTTCCAAGCAAATTGCTATGTTGTGTGAAGTTAATAAAAATGATTGTATAGTGACTAAGTTAACATTAGCCTATGATCCCAAGTTGTCTGTTTGCATTACATTGCAAAGCAGTTAGCTAACGCTTGTACAAAAATACCGCAATGTTGAAAGGTCCATTTTGAAAAAAAAAACGGGGGGTCTCAAAAAACCCACAGAAAAATATGGAGCTTTCCACAAACAAATGCAGTGCAATCCACAATTAAATACATACAAATCCACACACAAATACATACAAATGTTTGCATTTGTGAGTCTAATCTGACCCCAGAGCCTCCAGCAACGAGTTGGGAGAGAATTTGGACTGAATTCACAAACAGCTTTTGGTTAATATCAAAGCACACGTCACCGTTTAGAAGTAACTGAACTCCAAGCGACGTGGGACATGAACCTGCTATGTTCAGAGGTCATCTGCAGAGGTCACATTGGCCGACAGAAACCCTCCAATCAAACATAAATCCCCATGGAGCCCTGAAACAACCATCCCCAAGTGGCAATAAAAAGAGCATCTGATAAGTGACATATGGAATCAGCACAACACAAAAAGAGCTGTGGCTCTTGGACAAGTAATGCAGCCATGTAGACATGTTACTAACGCATTACTTACTAATGTAATCTGAATATCCTCGTGGAAAGGGGCCTCTCTGTCTTACTGAAGGGTGAAATGGAAGCCTTCTTCTTTTGCTCTGCACTTAAATGCGGAGAAGTGCCTTTTAAACAGGGATTTGACACAAAGGATCGCATGAGAACATCAGCATGGGGAAACGACTTCTCCCCAATTGGAGTCCATCAGCTCGGCTTAATTTCATAATGTAAAGGGCATAACATCCTTCTGCTGTCTTTGACAAGTCGGCCGAGGACGAGTAATTGCATTTGGGGTTTTCGAGCTATTCATATTGAGATGTGTGAAGCACTCATCTTCATTTATTGTCAAGTTGAGCTCATTTTAGCTGAAGATCAAAGATGCAAATTGATTGATTTTTAAAATCGTAAACACACCCATTTAAAGCCAACGCGCTTCTTAACTTCTTACTGAGAGTTAGACGGTCAACATTTACTCTCAAGTCTTCCAAATATGAGGCTACGGCCAGCCGACTGTTGCGCTTGCTGTTTTTCTGCTAAGCTCAGCTAACTTTCAGTTCACTAATGAACTTGTTATATATTGTTTAATGAAATGTTTTAAATCCTAAAAAGAAAAGCTACAAATGTTCAAACAATAAATTGCTGTTTCATGGCCTGTTTGCCAGACTTTTTCTTGGCACTGTCCTCCAGTCTTCATTTTCATTAAAGTACTTGTACTTGAAATGTGCAATAAATTGATGTCTAAGACCACCACACATGCACCACGGTAAAAAAATAGTCATCCTTCATTCGTTCATTTAATTGGATAAAACATCCAATTCACTTGAAGTGAATGGGGGTCATGTTACCATGATAAATACATGAGGCACTCTCTGACCTTGGCGTGGTCATCTTATTGACGGCTATAAATTGCACCTCGTGACATCCCCCAGACGGCACCGCGGCACTTCCTGGTGACAGAGTTTCCTTTGGGGAGGAGCAGGCAGCTTTGGCGTCGATACCGTCTTGGTGGCTAATGAGAGCACTTATCTTCGTCATCGGTCTGCGCTGTGATCCTCTCGCACAGTGCAAGGCACCGGGGCGCTCTGATGTCCTGATGAGTGTTAATTACGTCTGCAGATTAGTGAAAGCTAAGAATATAAGTCACGCGCGGCGGGCCCATCGAGAGAATCCTTCACGTTCACTGAGCCCCTCGCTTGTCCGCGGGCTCCTTTTGAAGAGACACAATGAGATCAGCCAGCGAAGAAGAGCGGAGAGCGGAATGGGCTGTAAGTGAGAGGGCAAACTAATATGCAAGGGCATTCGGGGGATGGTCATTGGACGGAGTGGACTTCTCGCCATCTAGATGAGAATTTTGGAGCGGTATTGATTGTTTGAGTGTGACAGCAAGAGCAAATCCTCATCCCTTAATGGCTCACAGGGGATGTCGGGTCATTTACTGTCATTGAACACGTTTTGAATCCCACATGGAGGGTCTGTTTAATAAAAAGTAATATGAATACTGTTAAAACAAGCACTAGTTGATTAGCAGTCATTAAATGAGCCTCTGACCATGCAGCATGACGGATTCTCTGTTCCCCTCAGCAACCTGGGCCACTCTTCAGAACAGAAGGATTTTTTCACCGTCAATTGCACGTAGGTGTGGTGGTTAGCACTGTTGCCTTACAGCACGAAGGTCCTAGGTTCAACTCCACCCAGCGGCCTCTCTGTGTGGAGTCTGCGTGTTCTCATTGTGTCTGCGTGGGTTCTCTCTGGTTCTCCGGTTTCCTCCCACAGTCCAAAGACCTGCTCTGGGGATTAGGTTGATTGGGAACTCTAAATTACCCGTGGATGTGAGTGTGAATTGTTGTTGATTGGCTGGTGACCGATCCAGGGTGTACCCTGTCTCTCGCCCGAAGTTGGCTGGGATGGACTCTGTGTGCGACCATGTGTGCAGGATAAGCGGCTTGAAGATGGATGGAATTGCACGTAGTTTATTGGTGTCCGATTGGACCAAAGAAGCTAGTCTAGGACAAAATGGGATTTCACGTGTTATGGGAAGCTGATTTTATTTCTCACATATTTGGATATGATCCTGTGCGCCGGTTTTATCGGTTCTCAAGAAAAATTGAACCATTGTATTTTCCACTGAGCGTGCCAGTTATTTTCAACACAGTATTAGAGGAGGGTCATCTTTGCAGCTAATGGCCACAAAACATCAGTTCCCGTCATCATTCATTGGTTTCCATTTGGCCTTTATTAGACAGACAGAAAATAAGAGGAGAGAGGGAAATTGAGATGAGCAGGGGTGTCAAACTCATTTCAGGTTCGGGCCAGATACTGCCCACTTTGACCAAACGCGGGCCACTGACGATCGGTACGGCTGACGGTTCGCTGACTGACGGTTCTCCCTCCCCCCACCACCATCCCCAGACATCCCCAGACCCCCAGACGTACGCACTCCGACGGGCAGTATGTTTGACATATGTGTACTAGAGTCAAATCAGTGAAGAGATGTTTATCTTCTGATGGATGATTATTTGAGTATTTCTATAAACCTATGGCACTGGCTCATTTGAAATTGAGGGGCGATGCACCTCAATGCCCTTTACTTCATTTAAGGGACTTACGAAAAAAGAAAGAATGGTCAAAATGTGCACATATATCTTAGGTTGACCCCCCATAATGAAACTCATTCATGTTTCTGCTCAATAAAACCCAATCTGATATAGACTGAACTGATAATATCATCAGGTTTATTTTTCTGTTGTTTCCCTGACTTCAGCTCTCCCACTAGACATTACATGACCGCTTTGTGAAAGGGATTAGAAGTCCTCTCATCACGAGTAAACTCAGTGGGCTGCTCTTTTAAATCCCAATGGAATCTCTTCCCGGTCAATTCGGGTAATGGGACCAGAATAAGAAAAATAACCAATGGTTATCCAGAAGCTACATTTCTCTGGCGCCACCTGGCGGCCGCGTCCCCCACAACGACAAAGAAAGGTGAACCTCCGGTCCAACCTGAAAACGGGAAAAGCCGTGTCCGGTGAGAGGCTTGACCCTTAGGAAGATCCCTCTCACTGAGGGAAGACCCTTCCCCCCCCATACATACAACAGATGAAGGGAGGGAGGGTGAGCGAGGGGGGGAGAGAGGGAGAGGGATGCAGGTATTAACTGGAGGTGGGGAGGGGAGCCCAGTGGCTGTTGGCACGCCGAGGTGACAGGAGGGGGAGCGCCGTGCCGCTTCACACAAGAACTCGCCTCTCATTCCGTCCGGAGACGCAGGTGTAGCCTCTTTTTCCCGCTCCTCCGGCCGCAGACTTCCACCCTCTGCTTTCCGGTCACCACGGGCGGATTTTGCACGCAAGGGAGTGGGAAGAATAACACGATGTTGAACGAGCCGTGGCGCGTCTCTCGCGTGCGCCGCCTGTCACCGCCGCTGTGAACGCGATGCCGGCTCCGCGCGCGGCGCAGACGAGCTGAGGCGGTTTTTAACGACATCACCTGTTCCACAAAGAGAAGACTTTTTGACAACCATGGCGGACCAGGTAAGGCAAAGCCTCCCTCCCCCCACCACCATCCCCAGCTCGTGCGCTCTGCACAATAGCCTAGACTGCACGCGCACGCACCAGGTGGGGGCACGGACACACGCTCTAGTGCGTCTTAGAGGATAACACGATATATACTTATTGATGATTTATCCAGCACGCTCTGTGCCGGACACAACAAGTCTGTACGTCGGAAGTCACTTTGCAATTTTTTGCATTTTTTCCTTTGCTTTACCGGCATTATTTTAGAGACTCCCGGCTTGTCTGTGCTACTCAGTAGCGACTTTAACGTTATCTTCATGGTATTTTCGCGCTCTATGTATTTTTAATAACAATGTGAATTATAACGAGCCTTACAAACATTGGCTTCTTTGGAAGAATCGAACTACACCAGAAATAACCCTGGGTTTCAGCGGGAAAACAAGAAGCAGCCGACAGCGTAATTGGGCTGTAACGACGGGAAGGATGAAAACATTGCCAGTAGTATTCCTCTAGTATCGCACTGTTGTTTGCCCCAGTTTCTCCACAGGCTGGAGAGAGAAGGAGATTAACCCCTGACACGCTGCCTTAGCCCGCAGACACAGTCCCCCGAGCCCCGCTAACCACAAAGCCCATGCTTAATTGATTGACTCGTTCAATTACCTTAATTGAGCTACGCAAGCATGCGTGCGTGTGTCTGCGTGTGTGTGTGTGTGTGTGTGTGTAAGAGCACGTGACTTTCACAGGTAGCTGCACCCCAACTGCACGTAGACACATTCATTGCTCTACTGTTCTGTAGTAAAACTACACTGAAACCATACTATTATGCAGTGGACTTTTTGTATTATCCTGTATTAAACTTAACTTCGGTATTGATTGTACACCACTATATTACATAATACATTACTGTACTACATACTTTACTATACTATTCTACACAATATCATTTCTCATACTGCACTATACTACAGCTTTTTATTCTGTACTGTAGATAAATCAAACAATACACAACACCATATTGCATATTACATTTCTACAACCCGTCAGTTGAGGGGGGACACAGTGTCAGAGACACGTCTTCAATCAGGCTAGTTATATTTGGGAGAATTTCCCTGTGGTCGTGCTGAATTGGTTTGCATTTACCCTGGTAAGCTCCTGTCACTGTGTCAATACCCTTTAATTAAGTGCCAATACTGTACTGAGCGTTGCCACAGGCAGGCAGTATTGCGTGAAAGCCCATGAGCGCTGGAGCTAGATTAATTGCTGATTAATATGGATGAGGGTTGTCTTACGGTTGACCTGCTGTTGCTGCAAACACACACTCTTATGCACATGCACGTGGACACTTTTCTCAGCCAAACTGTTGTCCCAGAGAAAAGCCCAGACACCTTCCCCTTTTTTTTTCGTGGAGACCAAAACGTTGCCGATGTGTCGGACCCATTTCTGTGTGAAGTAACGCAGGTCACTATAGGGAGGGTCACTATATACACCCTTTAGAGTCACCTTACAGCTATGGCCTCTTCCCCTCCGTCCCTGTCCCGTCCCTCTCTCTCTTTGTCCTCCTCCGCCTTCTCGCTCTCTGTGAGGGCTTTTTCAACTTGCTGTCCTTTAGGATCTTCTTATCTTCTGTCAGTCTTTCAGTAGCTCGTCCTGCCCTCCCTCTCTCCCTCCCTCTCTCCTGCCCCACCCCATCTTCCTCCTCTTCTCGTAGGTTCCCTTTACCACACTCTGCCTCTTCTTCTTCTGCCTCTCACACTGCCACTTGTCTGACTCACCTCCAGAGGTATCACCTCCCTCCTCTTTACCCACATAGGCTAAAACAGTGGCAATACCTTACCCTCGGTGAGAACATTTACCAGAAAAGTCAGCCTTACTGCAAATGTACTATTTGTAAGAAATGTCCTAAACTTACACAACTGTCTTTTGGTTTTCTGTCTCAATGTGATCCTAGTACAGTATGTTTCTCACCACGGCGCCCCCCCTGCGGCGGGGAAGCACGCCCCTGCCTCTCAAACACCAGCTGCGCAGGGAAGAGGCCGTATCAGAGGACTGTGATTGGATCCCGGGCATGCAGGAGCCGGCCACGTTGCCTATCAGTGGCACAGGTGTGTCTCGGGATGAATCCGGCGGCCAATCGGCAGCCGCCCAGTCGGCTTACCACAGCCACGGCGGAGCTTTGAAGATAGTGCTACTGGGACAGAACGGCGTGGGCAAGTCGTCGCTAGCCTTATCTCTGGCCGGGCAATCGGACAGATCCCTCTCTATAGACTCTGAGACGCAAGCATGTGGTAAAGACTTGGATGGGGATTGATGGATTTTGTTTCTGTGTGTGCACACCTAGCAAACCTATTTAAATCTATCCAAAGGATTACTTAGAAAAGCTTCACTCAGACACTGTTAGCTTAAGCAAAAACGGTGACAATTCCATGTCAAAAGTGAGGTGAACAGATTGATACCAATCTGATGACTTCAGGCTAGACATGATCAGGGCCGGGTCTAGACAGGAATGTATGAGGGGGCAGCCACAAATCTTGAGGGGGCATTGTGCTCTAGCACCTAGCTCCAGCACCTAGTTTGAGGGGGCACAACATTTATTTGAGGGGGCCAGGCCCCCTCTTGCCCCTGCCTAGACCCGGCCCTGGACATGATCCTGGAGGTAATTGGCTAGCCTAGCTTAGCATAAAGACTGGACTGGCTAATCGAACAAAAAATAGATATTCTACCGAGGGTTTATGTGATGGCTACTGGTTGCAGAGCTGGGATCAGCTGATTCCGCCCTTTTTACAGTCTTTATGCTAAGCTAATATAACAAGCTGCTAGCTGTTTCCCTTTGAGTAGTATTTACCGTTGAAGCTTCTAAAAACAGACAATGTTAGCTACGATGTCCGTCTGTTATAAATCTCAGTGCAGAGAGTAATCGTCCCTGGTCCTCAACCTGCCTAACGGTGAGTCAGTGTCACTGAGAGACAACCCCCCCTCATGCATAAACCTGACTTGGCCGTGACTCACGACATACAGTATTCATTACTACCCATGTTGTACACTTGGGCTCATTCATCATGAATGGATAGGAAAACTACTTCCTTCCAAGAAACTTGTGCATTGCAAAAAAAATTAAAAAGTGCTAAATTATTCTATAAACTACACGTCAAAATTGCAAAGTGTAAAACATGAAATTTAACTAAAAATAAACTAATCAACACGTATTTAATTACTGCTTTTATAACGGTTTTCACCAGATGCTCTAGCAGCCCCGTGAGTGGGTTAACACCTCACTAATCAATACGTGTCCTCACAAAGTAATTACTGGTAAAATATAGCGAGACCTTATTAACACCAAGGGATTTGCTGTGTTGTATCTATTTCCAGCTGTTATGGGTTTCTTTGTATTTTAGAAGCTCCACTGCAATTATAGGTAGTTTATTTTTATAGGTAGTTCATTTTACATTTATCAATTGAATCAAATGGTCAACAATCATTTTTAAGGTTTTACCTTTTCTACTTTGTAATGAGAGATTCTCTTTGCAGAAACAATACTAATGTATGCCTTTGTACGTCTAAATGGTTGCTATTGTCAACAAATCCCATGAAAAGCCACAACTAATGACCAACTGATCCTATTCACCAGCATTGTGTGTGTAATCAAAGATAAAACATCCCGAGACACGTCATTAACAGCTGTTCATTAATAAGATTGCAGATGCCATAGATGACTCTGAGAGTTAATCCCACATACACTGAAAGCACAATATTTCACTAAATGTATGTTAAAGTAGTTGAGCAGCAACTATTTACATATGCATGAGTGACCATTAAAGGTTAGGGACATCTGAAAGGGTCGACGAATAGAACCATGTTGATTTCCGTGAAACTCTAGTTTAGAAATGAATGTCCTTAATAAGATAGGGAGCAGATGTCTGAATTTGGTTGCAGTTCCACATTCCACACATGGCTGCTTAAACCCATTTAAACATTAAACTGCTTCTAGGTGTCTTAGATAGGACCCAGGTTTCAGGCAGCAGGTGAACCTTTTCTATTTAATCAATATCACAAAAGATTTAAACTCCACAATCCTTGATATCATATTTTAGAATTTTATTATATACATATATTGTACCCCCCTATTTAACGGCAGTGTTATGTTTGCCGTCACTCTCTGTGTGCTGATGTGTGTGACATGGCTATTTGCTTGCAGGTGAGGGCTATGAGTGCTCAGTGACCATCGACGACGAGGACAGCAAACTCATTATTTTTGACAACTGGAAACAGGTGAGTTACTGACCCTCAGCTTCACACCTCAGTCCCTCTGTCTTCTTATTGTAGGAAAATTTAGTCTCATTTTACACTCGGTGTACCTTCTCTGCAAGCTACCAATAACTGCTTCTGGTTCGACATTCGTTGGTCGTTGGAAAGGGCCAAGGTTCGATTTCTCTCATGGGCAAATGATTGTGTGTATTCGAGTGTAAAGTCAGCGTGCGTGTAATCTGTAGCTTTTATGTGTGTGTTTGTGCTGCAGGGAATCCTACAGTAGCAGCTGTGCCCACTGTACTTAAGTTCACCCATTTGGAAAAGTGGAAATCACTCTCACAATAACCCTGCTTGTTTCAGTTCCAAACTATGGTTAACCAGAACATGTTGGCCTGAGCTTAAATTGCTCCATCCACTGACCGTAGCCGTGTGAGTGAGTAAATACCACCCTGTGGCCCTGTGGCTTTGGAGCCACAAAGATTTGGATTTGCAGCAGGCAGAGAACATAATAATAACCAGAAAGCTCCTTGTCACACTGAGAGAAATCAAAAAGCATGCACTCATTAAAACCTATTAATAAAGTGATGATACGGTTGAGCACTAATTAGAGGGTAGGGTTGATCGTGGACTCCGCTGAAAGCCACATCATTTCTTTGCTTCCTCGCGTTTCTGTAAGCCCTCTGCACCCGTTCTCGCCCCAGTTTTGTTGCACTTCCTTCTCACAGCTGTCAACAACTGCTAATCTCACTGCCCATTCACTCTGTCCCTTTTTTATCCATTTTATTTTTTGTAGCGCTTGCTCGCCTCTCTGCACCGGCTCTTTTCTGTGCTGAATAAATCTTGAGTTAATTACGTGTAGTATTCTGAGTGTGTTAATACGAGGCAGAGCATTGAGGTTGAAGCAACAGACCCGGGCCAGGAGGAAGCTTGGAATGACTCCAAGGCCGTCAGGAATAGGGCGAGCCGGAGAGGACTGGACTGCGTCCCAAATCATTTGGCAAATCATGCCTATGTTACTCTGCTTTTTTTTGTGGCGATGCCCATTGAAAAAAGCCGCACATATACACATACCGACCTAGAGGTTTGCACCTGCAGAGTGGAATGTGCAGACAGATGTTGTCCAGCTGCCCACCACACGTTGTGGCCAGAAACTGGCACTAGCCGCTAGTCCCATGAGGCTGGGCTGCAAGTGTTCTCCATGGGGTATCACAACCTACACCCGAGTGATCCACACACACATACCACAAGCACATAGACAACTGAACTCATCCCTCATCCAAGCATAAGGCTGCTAAACGCTAGAACAGTGAGCATCTGCTGAACGCGCCTGGTCATCGCCTTGCAATACAAACTGCAAAAATAAGATGGAAAAACTTTTATTAGTACACATTGATTGCCCTTCTATTGTTCACGTGGCGTGATGCACAGCTGATTGATACGGGACGTATCAACCTGGTGGTGAAGTCTTCCTCGCTGCAGTGCACAACAGCAGCGGTCTGCAACAAATCAAAAGAAGAGCTCGCCGCGAGTACAGGAGCATATAGCACACGGACTCTGCTGACAGACACACGTGTGTTTGTGCATGGTCAAGTGTGTGAAACGCACCAGCCTGCAGACGCACAGAAGGCTGAGAGTCTGCTCAGCCAGACGCTGGGATGTTGTGAGTGTTGTCGACGTCACGTGGGGTTGGATGGTTTAAATAAGTCATCCGGGTGCCCGAAATAGAAACACTGGCATACTTGGCCTTGACCTAACCGGCGCATGCTGCCGTTCACCTTTAGACTGACGTTGGATGTGTAATGTTTTTCTCAAGCTGCCAACTGGTGTCTGTATGTCGGGGAAGCCAGTGGGATATGGAGTCCCGCTCACCCTTTTTGACTCAAATATGTGTTTATATGCCTCAGTGTCTGCATGTGTGAACAGTTATTCTGCCTAGGAATAAAAAAAAAACATATCAAAGACAAGCAGGAGGTGCAGCCTGTAGAAATGTATGTGTCTGTGTGTTTACGTCAGTGTGCAGTGAGGATAATTTGCTGCTGCCCCCTGAAGACAGAATTGTTTATTATGTTAAAGCAGGAAGTAATTTGGAAGAGGATAATTGCTGCTTGACCACATTCCTTGGCTCGATTAGGAAGGAAGAAAAACATTGTTCCACCATCTAGTTCTTGGCACACAGACAGATTTGGGTGTTGTCTCCAGGGGTTTCTCTTCAAAGCCAGTTATGAAAGTCATTCTGGACTATTCACAGTTTCTTCTTTCTTGTCCTAATCCCCATAAGCTATTATACCTTTTTTTGTTTTGGTCTCTGCTGGGAGCTACTGTGCTCCATTTGTCCGTGCGGAATACTGTGAAAAGAAATACAGACATTTAAAGGCTGTGAAACTAGTGGAAAGCTTTAATTGATTTAAGACAGACGGTACATGTTTGAGTTGACAATTCAGCTAGGTCTTAATTTAATCAATAATACCAAGGAGCTACTGAGGTCTGAATCCATCCTTTTGTGTCTACTGTAATTTTCCTAAGAAGAGTTCATTGAGATATGATGTGATGATAAACTGACCCTTTACTTGCAAGCTAGTTTACCTGCTACTTTTTGTATTTAAATTGCCCTGACGGTACCCCCAAAGTAGCCACTTTGCACTTTTCACAGACTACTAATAATTGCATGACTTCTTTCCCACAAACATTTTTGACTCAATTCTCCTCGATAAAACTGTCACTCACATGTACTGTCAAAGAGCGGCGAGCCAACAGATAAACAACAATCCTCTTTTTGGTGTTGGTTGGTAGAAAGAACCTGAGAGCAATAGGTGAATTTACTTTGTTTAAAATGATATTGGCGGTACTTGTGTCCAGGAAGGAAATCTTAGAGTCAAAGGTCAAGTACAAAACCCAGTAGGGATTTAGGGATTTGCTAATGACCACTTTAGCAGGCTGCAGGCTCCACATGCTGTCATATTAAAGCTTGAATCTGGGTCATGCAGGGACCCACACTACCCTCCTGTGTGTGTGTGTGTACGTGCGTCTGTATGTTGGGTGCTGTGTGCTCATGGCATGCCACACTCGTCACATGGTTCCCTTAATGGTCATTGGGGCTTTCCTTACGCAGTCGTCATGCACGTCTGTGTGCATGCATGTGTGTTTGGCCTCGGCAGTGCAGGCCAGATGGCTTCTGTATTAAACTCCCATAGGGACGCGTTGGCTCTATGCAGAAGAAAGTAAGCGAGAGAAAAAATAACAAACCCAATAACTTGGCATTCTATCTGCAATAAGCTTCCTCCTCCTATTGTCTGATTTTGACTTAGCGATTTGAGCGAGGTGGTCTTCCATCTCATCCTCCTCCTCCTCCTTCCTTTGCCCCGTCTCCCTTTTCCTCTGTTCATTCATCACCCCTGCCTCTTTGTTGGTCCGCCCAGCTCTTTTATTTGGGCCTGTCATGCAGTGAGACAGATGGAACACAAGCCAAAGAAACCTGTCCACACAAGTATATATTTGCTTTTGTTAAAGTAAAATGGTTGAATTAGCATCCCATATTTATCTGTGCATGTGTGTACGCTCTGTGATGTTTGCGCAAGCAGGTGGTGATGTGTTTGACCTTTTTTTCTCATGTTAAGCACCTTAAGCTGCTTTGCTCATGTATCTTGTTCTGCAAAGCAAATTGCTTGGGAGCCAATGGATTGCAAAGGTTCAGGTTCTGTGTCCCAGCCAGTGGGGGGCATGTTGTATAATGAGGGATGAACACCCACATGTGCTCGTGTACTCACTCAAAATGTGGCCAAATGGTGTGTTTTCTGCCCTGTTTCCCAGCTGATAGAAATAATAGTTAGAGTGCTGGCACAGCCACAGCGTGTTATGCAAATGACGCCTGATATGTGATTCGTTTTCCTCACTGTTACTGATGTGAGGTCCGGTTGTAGCACCGTGTGTGAGTGTGTTTATGAGTGCATGCTAATGCTGCGTGTGTAATGTGTGTTGTCTCCGTAAAAAGCTTGTGAAACATAAAAAATGACAGTTTATTGTTATGATCAAGGCTGTTTTCCCCCCACAACTCAGTTGATAGCTTCGAGAATCTCTGCTGTAGCTTCTCACTGCACACGTCATAATAGATCTCTATAAGACATGCTTTACTTATCAAAATATGTGGCAGATAGACAGAACAGGACATTGTTGAAAAAGTCCTCCTAGAAAGCTTGGTTGCGTGACCCTTTTTTGTGCTGGAACAGAGAGGCCCTTCTCTGTTAATATTGGTGTTTGAAGGCATTACTGACTGTCCTAGTGGACGGTGTTTAACAGAATGACAGCTAACAGCAGGGTCTGAATGTTATATGATCTGCCCAAAACAGAACATTGCATATAAATCTCTATTGGAGACGATCTTTCAGAGGATAAGTAACATTAAGTGCTGTATAGATGGGGCTAATATACCCACGTCGAACCAGTGACCAGAGGCAAAGCATCACAGAAAAAACTCACTTGTGTAAAATAGCCCCAAAACCATTTTGCACTGTGACTGAAAACTTGTGTTTACGTGAGATCCTGATGATTATGTTCCCAGGGCTTTTAAGATTACCTTCCCTTAATTAGAACCAAAGAGAATGTTGCCCCGATACGTGTCCACTTTATTTTGGCCTGATAGTGTAGCAAGCTGGTGATTGTAAAAGAGGATGCCAATCAAGTGACACCTCACAAAGCAGACCTATTTCAGGTGAAATGAGTCTGCCCGATGAGTTCTGTTTATACATCGATTTCAGTTAGATTTTCCTGAATGTTCTGATCTGTGTGTATTTGCATTTGAATATTACTCCATGGGCCTTGTTTTTGTCTTTGTGTGTTCGTCCATGTGTGTGTGTGCTGGGGGGGGGTAGGTATTGACAGATGGCCTGCTCTCTGTGAACACAGAGGAGCTGCTTAATCGAGAGAAAGAAAAAGGGGGAGATGGAGGGGGGGAGTTGGCACTGTCCTGAGTTGTTCTGCCTCCATTTGATAAAGAGGTGCATTTACTTGGTCTCATTTTCTCTTCTGAAGTGTTCCATCACACTCCTGGTCGATGTCCTCTCTCTGATGTACTCCTATATTTACTAGGATTAGTGTCTTTCTCTCTCTGTCTCGCTTGTTGTTTCCATTCTCCATCCTCATCCCTAAATCAGACAGTGACAGGTGGCCTTCCACGCCGATGGCTCTGTGCCCTCCTCCTTTCTCCGCTCCCTGTCTCTTCCTGTGCTCCGTCAAACAGACCGAGTGCCAAGGCGCTCCCCTTGAGTTTCCTGCTCCGGGGTCTGATCCCATACTACTTGGCCCCTTGAGGCCATGTGAATTCTTCCGGCGTTTGAAACCCTCTGGAGAGCAGGGATTTTCCTTTTTGGGCTGTGGATGTAGGGCACGGGTTCCGCACACTCGCACATACACAGACCAAGCGCAGTGCAACACCAGCGGGCCCATTGGGTTATCTACTGGAAATAACCTGTTTTCATATCGATTATGTCAGCAGCTTTAGAGGCATATTTCCAGTTGTGGTACAACTTGATTGTGTTTGCAGTTCTAAAGGTCAGCGATTTGCAGTTTTCAAAAATAACACAATTGGAAAGTTATGGATTAAAAGCTCTAATAGAATTTGAACAACCCTCTGGCTGTGTTTCAAGTTAAGTTAAGAAAAAATCTTCTGAGCTCAAGACTGTTATATAAACTTTTTTCTTTGTATTTCCCTATAAACAGTGAATAGAAATACTTTGTTGAAACATTTGCATTTTATACAGTCTGTGCTTCATTACAAAGATTGAAAGTCATTGTTTTTCAAACGGAATCAGAACTGTCACGATCGAGGTTACGTTTGTGCATAGTAATGTGGGCCATTATATGCAACGTTTTAGACACAGTGGAATCACTTGGACTCAAGCTGATGGAAATGTGATGTTCAACCGCTGTGGGAACATATTTGAGTGACTTTGAGAAGTTTTGTATATTCTTTAATCATGTGTCAATGTTGCCGATTCACACATACAGCAAACGACCGTTTATTTAAGACCATTTATTTGGGGTCATGGATTCTCCCGACCTGTTCAATGTTGGTTCAATATTCAATAAAATGGGATTGAGGGTACAATTTTCAGTGGGTTAGTCCCCTCGAGCGACGCCTTTAGTATTGACTACACATTTAACCTGTTGTTTTACTAATGGTCTTTAAGGGGAATGGGTGGGACCACAAAGTAATACTCGTTGGCCATTTTCTGAACAAAAACAGTAAATCATTTCAAATCTTTGTCATGATCTTAAATCTAAAATGGGATTGAATTATACTCAACATTTCACTGAAGCTTATAAGAGGAACCCGGACCAGGTTTTTCAAAGCTGCTGGTGCAACAGCCACTGGGACTAATTGAGCCTGTGTGGTAAAAAGCCCTGATGGGATGTCGTTACGGTCACTGTTTAGGAGATTCAAAGTGTAGCATGACTTGTGTACAGTTGGGAAAAGCAGTCTCTGCATCCTTTTATTGGACAGCGATATAAAAGCCTTCCTGGCCTTCCTGGCACAGATGAGCTTTCAGCTCCAGGAGATCAACCAAATGGGGACACATGGAGAAATCAGTTTGAACATTTAGTCAGAGGACAAACTGTTATTTATTGATGGCCTCAGAAAGGATTTTGCATAACCTGAGGTCCCACACCTGTTGAGCTGTCATCGGAGCTCTCTGTGTATCATTAATGTGTGTGTGTGTGTGTGTGTGTGTGTGTGTGTGTGTGTGTGTGTGTGTTTGTGTCCACAGGAGCTCTCCACACTACAGTGTGATGTGTGCATCCTGGTCTTCTCAGTGACTGACAGGCGAAGTTTCCACCGCACTGCCCAGCTCCGCCTCCTCCTCAGGGAGTCGCAGCCACACATGCCAATCATCCTGGTGGGCAACAAGAGCGACCTTGTCCGCTCGCGTGAAATCAGCTCAGAAGGTAAGGGAAGTGTGCATGCAACTGGCCATTTGTCTGATAAGAACAGGGATTGTCCAATCATTGCTTAGCAACCAAAGCTATGGACTCGTCCTAGCGCTGAGAGGCCCAGAATGGTGGGCGGGTTTATTACACAGCATTGCCATCATATTATATCATACTATTGATGTTTTTATAATGATTTTCAGTTTCAAAAATAATTTAATAGTAGAAAGGTTTCATGAAAGATTGTCTGAAAATAACATTGCATCATAAAATGCAAGAAGCAGATTAGCAGTTAAAAAAAAACATTTTAGAATTAACAACGAGCTTTGAAACAACGAAGAGACACATCGGTGGATTGAAAATATCAGCCGACACTACTTGACGTGAAAAAAGTAAGTAAAAAAACTCACAGTAAAAATTTTCACGAAAAATAAGTAGTTGTTTCGAAGTTAGTGATAGTGAAAAAAAGTCATAGGATGGTTTCTCCACAAAAATTATACCATAGAACGTCAGAAAATTCTATTTAAAGGTAATTGTGTTACTGAAAAGTAATGTAAATGTAGTACATTTTCAGGAAATATTTTTACTATTATGCTATACGTATGGTCAAACACATGCTGTAAGTACCGCTAGTGGCTGTAAGTCAAAAAAGTGAAATTAGATTGTAGAAAAAAGTGAAATCAAATGTATGTCAGAAGATTAACGGTATAAAGCTTACGTTACTATTTACTTTCTTTCTTTCAATTATCATTGGCACATAATAAGTCATAGTATAGTACATCATCATATAGAATTTGATTTCATTAAAAGGGATAGTATAGTACGTCGTAAAAAAGATCCAAGTTGAGTTTGCTGTAACCTTCGAATCATCACAGTTAAGTAATAATTAGGAGCCTTTGTGAGTATGGAAAAACATTTTTAATTCACATGAACGTATTCAACTTCAAACTACTTTGTTTTATGCACATCCATAAAAATCACCAAGGCTGAGCCTAACGCAGCGCCTCAATGCATGAAGGGAAATGGTTTAGTTGAAGACAATTCAATTAGACAATTTTATTCAACCATTTTCCAAAAAGTGCTAACTAGCTGCAGCTAATGCAACCTGCCAATTTACAGTGTTTAATAATATAGCCGGATGAATAATGCAAAAGAGGAAAAACACAAGAAATATTTGAAATGAATATTTAATCTTCTTCTGATAGACTTCTTTTTACGTCCTTGTCTTGCCTTGTCATGTGTATGTATGAGTGTATATCTGAGTGGCACATGAACGCATACAGACACATTCTCCTCTTTTTGTCCTGATTTCTTTCTTTTCTCTGCCTCCACTCATCTGTCTGTCTGCCCCGGTATTTTACCACAAATGATCCTCCAGGCCCACATCAATCTTCATTCAAAAGACTCATGGGGTATCTATCTTTTATCTGCAAAATCAATTTCTGCACTGTATAATATATCCACGGATGAATGCTCAGTGCTTAAACTCCTTATGGGAAGAAAGCTTTTATTTCAAAGTGGTGAAAATAAAGCCTGGCTTTTTGACAATGATGCCGCAAACCTCTACATGCGGGGCTCTTATGACGGAGCCAAATCATGCAGTAGTCCTGATGAATTAAGTTTCATCTGTAATGCAAGTGTATGAGATCATGTCAGGTTAAATACACCTGTATTTTTAAGGATAAACTGTAGATTTTTATGTAAAACTGACAGACATGAGATACGCATTACCAGCTATGTCGAGTTATGCAAAGTGGATACACAGTTACCCACATTTAGTTTACTAAAGGCTGTAACTGCTGCCAAAGTTGGCTGCTTTAAGAAGGTGATGAATAATGAATTAAGTTGACTATTTTGTTTTTACATTTTTAATTTTAGTACATTATTGTTAGTATTTTTTAAAGAAATCCTAAAACCAGCCATTCTGATTTAATGTAACAAAAAAGAAAAATTAAACTTGGCAAATTTGTTGGATGTTGCAATAAACAATGCAAACTGCAATATATATGAAAATTAGTTTGAGCAGCGAGCTCTTCGGCTTCATTTATTTTGGCATGCAACAATAAAGCCTGGTTTTGGCAAAACAGATGAACTGAAGAAGAAACAGACGGTGTTGTACTGATTCTAGTTAGTGATGCTTATGAAACGAGATCTGACTAAAGGCACGTTAGACTTTTGCGTGCTGTTCGTGTAGCAGCCCATCCTAGTTTCATTCTGCCTTTACATGCACAGTGGGATGAAACGATGACAGCACATTTTGACCTTGTTCCCAAAGTATAAGGCTTTAACAACTCAACCTCAGTCATTGCATCAGTTAGTGCATGCTTGCATTATACATTTTGTTTGCAAAAAAATATATAAAGACAAATATTTTGCTGCAGTTGCAAACATCCCCCTATCTGTCCCCATCTAATCCTCTGGAGGAGCTCCATCTGTGTCCCTTTGGTGCTTGGCACACAGCACATCCCTGCTAGGATTATCTTCCTCTTCCAGGACGCCGCTGCTCTTACTATCTTTATGTTGGTTTGTACTCGCCATCCGATCACAACCGCCTGTACACACATAGGCAGGGCGAACGCCTTGGTGTCGCTCCATCAGTCTGATGACAGCGAGGACTGTGAAAAGAGGGACGACAAGAGGAGAGACAGAGGGAAGACCTAATGTGTGAGATTGGTAAATGGGAACGGGAGTCTCGGTTCAGAAGGGATCGCGAGGTGTCGGTGTGTGTGTGTGTAGGTGTGTGTGCAAAGAATGCACTGTTTTTTCTGTCTTCACGAGTACCACTTTCAGTTTTTAGAGGATATTTTTTATAAAAGAGATGGGGTTATAGACCTATTTGCATCTTTTTGGAATATCTTTCTTTGAGTATTCAGAATTTTCTAACTTTCTAACCTCCCTAAACCACTTGTGCCCAACCTGTGGCTTTAAAGGTGTATCGTCTCATCTGTAATCTGCAGAAATGACCAGTGACCAGAAGTGAACTCAGCCTTTTGAATCATTAGATAAAATGAAAACTCCTCACAGAAAATTAATGTTAGTCTTCACTTTACTTATTTAGCATTCAAGCCTTTTGATGATACCACTAAAGTGATACCACTCAAGTGACTCCCTGCAATGCAAACCGATTTCTAGTCAATGAAACACGAAAACCCTTTCGCAGGATTATTCCCAAATAATAATTCTTACGGATGGACTGATCCGCATAATTAAGTTCACTGAATATGGCGCTAGAAACTACCCACGGTAATAGTCGGAACCTTGGCGAGGCCGCCCCAGATCTCAAAATGGCTTAGGTGTCGCTTGGAGTGTGTCCTAGCGTACCTCAGTGTACAAGTAAGTCTATATGTGCGTGTCTGTTAGTAAAACAATAAGGGATAGAGGAAAGGGGCAAAGCAAAGTAGATCTTAGCAGTTGGACACAGAAACTCTTACTCTTCCACACTGAGACATGATGGTGAATGCTGCGCTTTTAACAGATAAACTTCCAGCTAACGGAATCCCTGTGACCGCAGCAGAGTGGAACACGATTCCAATTACAGATTACGGAGATCAGTCTCCCTTTGTGCAAATCCTCAGGGGCGACCTCCTCCTTTGTCGCGACTTTTGTCCTCCGCAGGTATGAGATCTTGCAAATTTTTTCCTGCCCTCTTAGAAACAAGCGTACAAACCAAATTGCGTGTGTTGAAGAGGCGTCTTCCCCCTTTGCTGCTGGTCTGAGGGCCGGAGGAGATCAAGCTTCATGGGCCTAGTTCTTGGAAGCAGCAACGACATGGTTCCCTCTTACACCGCCGCGCTAACTCGGACATAAGACAATTTGGTGGAGGCGAGTGGGGTTTAGTGCCCTCTGCTGGCCAAACTCTCAATGAGCAGATCCCTACAGCACTTTATCCAAAAGAATACCACATGATTGGTGCTTTACGAGGTCAAGTGGCACATGGTCAACAATAACAACCTAATAATCTTATATAAATATAAATATGATAAGTACTGTAAAAAAAAATCTGAATTTGTATTGTTTTAACCTGTTGGTATTTTGTTGCAATCCGACAATCTCTTTTGGGATTGTTTGGGATTAATATCCTGCATGTTATGGCGAGGGTTGAGACTAACAGAAATCCAAAAACCGTCACCAAGATGTTCTCACATAAGAGTGTACAAGAATAGAAAAGTATCGGGAAGTCAACAGCCCTGAGGTCAATTCTTGTTTAGTTTGGCTTGGTTGTTCAAGTTAAACCGAGTGTAAAAATGCGTGCACTTTGTTGTAGACTCACGTTGGGCCCCGTCTTTCGGGGTATTTTTAATGACACGAGTGGGGGAAGAAGGAAGGTGAAGAATGAGTAATGAGGAATGCCCTTACTCAGCATATTCTCTCTTAAAAAAAATCAAAAAGCCCAGAGGCAGCAATGGGGTCAGCAATATGGAAATGCTCTGTCCCTGCTCCCAGGGCGCCTGATGGACAGGTCACATGTACTCCTTGTGATATGTGAGCCTGACGCTTTCCCTGCTCTGGGCCTGGCCGCCAAAGCCTTATTGTCTATTTATGGCCTATTGTGACACTTTTATCTGCTATCTCTCAACTGCCCCCCGCTCGCTACAAATAACCAGCCTTAATGCACACAAACACTGTCACGCTGCCAATGTATCTATCATTTGTTGAGTACGTGGTGTGTCCTTTTGCTTAATATGCACTCTGGCTTGAATTGCTTGGTTAGCATTCTTTCTGTCTTCCTCTCTCTCTCTTCCTGTCTCCTTCCTCTCCTCCTGCTGCTTGTTCATCTGCCATGTTGCCTGTCCTCCCCTTTCGGTGTCACCTTCAACAGTCATTGTGACTCACATGTTTCATTCTGTTCGCCCTCGTCTCCTTTTCTTGCCTTGTTTCCTGCCCTCTTCTCCTTGTGTCCTCTCTTCATCGCAGTAACTTTATTGCCCCTCTGGGGGGAACTTTCCCCGTTTACTTCCTGTAGGCCCTTTCTGTTGACACTTCTTTCCTCCTTTCTTGTCCTCGTGTTTCCTAGACTTCACTCTCCTTTTGTTTCTCTTTATTTCTTCTCCACTCCTCCCCTATTTTCTGTTTGTCCTCTCATTTGATCTTGTCTCCTTTCCTTTCCCAGTTTATTTTCCTTGGACTCTCTTTTCTCCTTATTTAATCTCCCCTGCTCTCTTCGTCTTCCCTCTTCCTTCTGATCTTTTCCTCTCCTTGTCTCCTCTGTTCACCTTTCCTCTCTTCGCTTAGTTCCCTCTTCTTTCCAATTCAATTTCCCAAACATTCTTTTAAGAAGTTATAAATATCTGGTGCAATTTAATCATCTGTCGTAAGTATTAGAATAAGCCCTGTTGATCTGGTTTGGGATTTGTCTTTTCCTCTTACTTACCTCACCCACTATTAGATGACATTGCTACTGGTGAACAGCTGCTCTGTGGCTGGATTGTTACACCCGGGGCACGGGCGCTTTCAATTTTTTGCTGTACCTGTGTAACACTGGAACATTTAATGCATATTTTTAGTAAATGACTTTCAGGCACAGCTTGAGCTTCTTACTGTCGTTTTGTGGGCTGCAGTGTGCTCTTCGTACCCATTCAACATATCTATCTCCACGACAACTGAGCAAACTCCATTGACAAACCAAGATTTGCAAGTGAAACGTGTCTAAAGCAAGAACATTGTGATGAACATCTTGAACATCTTGCTGCAGTCATTTTGAGTTCATGCCATATAACTTTGATCGCAAATAGAAATAATAAACCGTAAAAGCAATTTTCTGCACACAGCTGCTCAAGAGCACTCAAATACTGGATATGAGAGGGTATTGCAGAGGCAATAAAAGAAATCAGAAATATAGTTTGAAAATAATGTCATTGGAGCCGACAGTGAAGCCCATTTGCTGCAGAATGATCTGCCAGCTTTCCTTATCGCCCAAGTGCATTCGACGAGGGACGAAGAGGACTTTTTTGATGAGATACTGTGCCTTGTGAACAACATAATTACCGTATTTTCGCGACTATAAGGCGCACTGGATTATAAGACGCACCTTCAATGAATCGCCTATTTTAGAACTATTTTCCTATAAAGGGCGCACCGGATTATAAGGCGCATAGAATAGAAGATACTGCAGTAAAACGTTTGACTGGGGTTGCGTTATGCATCCACTAGATCGGGCTGTGCTAAATCAAACGTTATTAAGCGTTCACTCCCATGGTAACGTTGTTCCAACGTTAATGTGGATATTAACAATATCTCTGAACCCTTTCGTTCTTGATTAATGAAAACATTCTTGGCAAATGCTTTCGTCCATCTTGCACCGAGAGGCAGCGCTGGGACAGACGGTGGCGCCTCGCAGCGGACCGTCAGCTCGATCCATATATACAGCGCTCCGGATTATAAGGCGCACTGTCGATTCCGATAGAAACAGGATTTTTTTCTCATGAGATTTGAGTTTATGCACCTCAAGTCTCTGAATTTATTTAAGTTTATCATTTACAGCATGATGTATCTCTGGTGCCTAGGTCAGGCCTAGGTTATTAATAATCACTAAGACAATTAATAAAATAAATAAATAACAGGTGCCACCCTAAAACGACACTAATAATCAGTCAGTCATCTTCTGTACGACGTATTCTTAAAGGGTCGCGGGGGGGAGTTAATCCCATCCAACGTGGGGCGAGAGGCGGGGTTCACCCTGGATTCGCAGATACACACAACCATTAACACTCACACCCACACACCTACCAATCAGTCTAATCCCCAGAGCATGTCTTTGGACTGCGGCAGCCGGAGAGAACCCACGCAGACACGGGGAGAACCTGCAGCCTCAACGCGGAGAGGCAACAGTACGAACCACCACACCCCCGTGCCGTGGAGGGGGACGAGTGGGTGTGGGTCTGTGTCTGTGTTTTTCCTCGAGTCTACGTTAACTCGACGTCCACGCCGTCCTTTAATACAGGGATTCATCTGGGATCTTTCAAACTGTTGGGTTTCTTGGGGACGCAACAGTTTTTCATCCTCTAACATGCAAGCCGGATCAAGAGGGTTTTGCTTTTGCTTTTGTTTTTTGTTGAGCTGCTCAGACCGAGCAGCTAGAAGGTGGACCTCCCAGACGAGAGCTGGTTTGGAAAGTGTGGGGGTGGAGAGGCCTTAACAGCTGGAAGCTGGAGAGCCTGAATCCTTAATCTTATCCTGATAGATTTTTGTATTAACTGAACATTGACGTAGCAGTGCTCTTTGCTGAGGGACCTTTCAACTACAGTGGTCATTGTCCGAAAACAGGCCATCTGGATTACAACAATCCCAACCTCAAGGTTAATTTACTAGCTTTTTTGTGGGCAACAAAAAACGTTAATTGCATCATTTGACTGGAGACGTTTCGATAGCTTACTGGTTACTTGGTTATTTTGCTCTATACCTTGAAAGGTATCCAATACTGTTCCCTACCCCTACATTATTATTTATAGGATCATAGTGCGCAAATGATAACAAGCAAGAGCATGAAATATGAACCTCTCTCTCTCTCTCTCTCTCACCAGAGGCCCAATCCAGCAGCATGATGTTCGACTGCGTCTACATGGAGCTCTCAGCCTCACTGGACCATGGTACCAACGAGTTGTTGGAGGCTGCAGTTCGAACTGCAAGGGGTGACTGCGTGGGCCCCGGCTGGGCCGACGGAGAGTCCGGGGCTGGCCGCAGGGAGAGCCTAACCAGCCGGGCCAAGCGCTTCCTGTCGGGCTTGGTACCGCGCTCGTACGGTAGAGACCGGGACCGGGATCGAGGCCGCTACAGGGAGATGAGCCGCCACCGGGGCAGCAAGATCCTCCGCCAGAAGTCCCGCTCCTGCCACGACCTCAGTGCACTGTGATAAACACACACACACACACACACACACACACACACACATACACATAGGGCATAGGCATACACACACCAGATTGAGACGGGAGACGTTTAACCAGAAAGATCTTAAAATGGAAGATGGTAGGGCCTGTAGAGGATTAGGCGTAGCAACGAGGAAGGGAATGGAGGAGACTTCGAGGGGTGGAAGGACAGAAGGGAGTGGCAGTAAAGGTGGATGGATCAGCCAGGATCACAGCGCCGAACCTTTGGGTTCTCCCTATCAGTGAAACAAATGTTAAGAGAGAAAGAGACCGGGTTTGTTGCTTCCAGCTCGGGTGAATCAGCAAGCCTTCATCAACTGATGAGCACAGGAGGGAAAATTAGAGAGTGTCACATCAAAATGCTGATTGAATGCTAACTGTGGCGAAATGGCAGCGTGGAGGAGTCACAAATTAACACACATCCAAGTAGCACGCACTGAATATGTAGAGACTGATAGCAATCTAATGTGTACCTATTGTGAACCCTGTTTTATAGCATGCAGAGTAGACGATCTAAGACGAGACCCCGTAGGTTTACAGTTACATGATACTGGGTTGACTGCACCTCAGTGGCCAATAGCTAATGCACAATCCAGCTAGTGTCTTTAGCAATGCCATCTTAAAGGCAAGACCCTTTATTTACTTAAACTCAAATGCCCCTTTGGGCATTGTTTCTTTTGGACCCATTCACACTGCATCCCCTGATTATGTTCCGTGCTGGTTTTGAAGTGTTTGATGACACCACCAATGGCACATGTTCATGTTCATCTGTGATTTTTTTTACACGGCTAAAACCCATCAGCTCCCAAGCCATATTTCCGCTGAATGCACCGTGAGCGCTCAGCATGAGGAACCCTTTATGTGGAGCGAAAGCAAAAAGGTCAAAGTGGCTCAGAGGAATTGACCGGACTGAACTTTTCGTCAACAGAAACTGAGTCACAGAACACCGGCATGTTTGGAGGCAAGAAAAAAAAAACCTAATCTACCTGTGGCTGTTTGATGTTTTTTCTTTCTCTTTTTACCCTCTGCCATCATCATGTGTTGAGAAGGAATTCTGTGGCTGACCACAAAAGGGACCCAGGGGAGAACATTCTGGAAAACGTTGGATACCTCGTCAAGCTTTACTGATAAATGCTCCCTCTTTGGTCACGGTCTACCAAGCACTCTCATCTTTCCACTGAGAATAAATTCTTTTGTTTGACATCCTGAATGAGTGTTTTGTCTTTTTGTATATATATATATAAATATACAAAACAATGTTATGAACTCAATGCCTCGGTGCAGCCGTTATCAGTTGCAGGGACGGCCTGATGGGTCATCACATGACTCTCGGGTCCTTGAGGCCAGATGTTCTATTTGGGGCCGGGCGGTAAAACGATGCAATGTCAGCGCGGTGCGGCTGTAACAGGATCTCGGGTTGAAAATAGATTGTATCATTGGAGAACATGAAGATATACTGTGCACATATTCCTTCGTCGGAGATCTGTCACCTGTGTAAAGATGAGAATGTAAAAAAACGGCAGGCTCTCTTCTAAGGTCCTCCGAGGCAGTGATTCCCAACTCATTCTGTCTGGCAAACCCTCACACCCCCTTAAAGATGAACCGACAGAAATGATGAGAAAAGATCTAGTGGCAGTCGCAGGACTGTAATAAGCCCTTCCAATTGTATTCATCCCAAGACAATGATTGGACGCGCTACCTTCGTCTATCCATCTGCCTGTGCACTCATTGTTCGTCAGACTAAAAGCTTGGCGTATTAACAATAGCCTTGTTTGCTCTTCACGTTCATTATGATATTTCTAGGGGAGGCTTGAAAGGACAGGCTGTCGGTGTTGTCAAATAGGTAAAGATTTAGCAACTTTCTTGTGCTGCTCACACACGCTATCTGGCAATTCTATCAATCCTGAGCTGCTCAGTTTAATCTACTCTTAATACTTTTCTCCAGATGACTAACCTTTTACATTTAAATAAATGTCTGATGTCACTATCTATTGCCTCATGACGTTACACAAAGGAGATTGAAGTGATGAAAGCGCTTGCATTTGTGGTATTATGAATCGAGTGTTGTCAAAATTACCGGCAATGTTTGTTTCCCTCAGAAGCTGATAGAAAACCAAACTTAAAGAGAGTCAATATTGGGTTTCCATTCAACTGCTGGCTATGAACACAACTCCAAATGAGGGATAGTTTTGCTTTCTGCATCGACAAAAAACCCTTTTAAATGAAGTGGATAAAGAAATTGGATACAGATACAGTACTGTGTTGTGTAAGTCAAAGTGGTGTATAATATGTGAGTGATGAATACAACTGGTGATGATCTATTAGGAATTTGGGTTCCAAATGGGTAGCAGTTGATTGGCCTTTTCTTCTTTACACAATGAACCAAATAAGCATTTCTAAAAAAAAAAAGACGTGGCGCAAATGAACAGACCTCTGTCAGCTTGCCCTCCGTCTGCTCCACCCTAGTTCTAGCAGGTGTGAATATGTGCCTCGGGAGAAGAAGCAGGAACACGGTTCCCTGCAGGCAATCACATGTGATCGCATCAGAAGGCTGTGGCTTTCAGCTTGTGCTGCTGGTACAGTAACTATCTGGAGTGGATAAATGGGAGGTTTCTTGAGAGGACGGCAAAGAGGCAGAGGGGTTGAGGAGAGAGACAGAGGGAGAAAGAGATGGGTTGGAGAAATGCTTTGAGGAGCAATGGTTGCTGGGAGACTGTTGTCAAGGATACGAGGAGTCCTAGAGTCCTTTGGCATCTCAAATGTCCTACATTTATGTTGGTTTTCCAACATAATGTTTTTACTCCCCCCCCCCCCCCCCCCCCCCTGCAGTTGAATGAGAGATAAGGATGACAATAAACTGAACAGTTCAGACTAGCTCGGTTTTACGCAGGATTGCAGGACAGAAAATGACCCATGAAGGATTTCACCACCCTTAAACAGATGATAGCATACATTTGACGGCTGGAATCAGAGACGGGAACGGGGACAATATGATACCATTTCTTTTTGTGACACCCTATTAGTACCTCAAATCGTGACAAGAAATCCTCCCTCTCCCACTGTCTCTCCGCGGCTGACTCACTCCGTCTGCATTTACTGGGGGGTTTCGAGCTAAAGAATACTTGTTGTGAGCAGCGAAGACAGAGGGAGCTCAAGTGACAGTGAAAGCCTGTCGAACTTACGAAGAAATACTATTTTCAGAGAGCACTGTGCATTACTAATGAGATGCAAATTTCCCCGAGGTGTGGGTGTAGGCACGTTCTTAGCTTATATTGGAAATGGTCTGTATATGTGGGGAGAAAGCAGGCAGGATAGAGAGGGGAGGCCAGACGTTAGGCGGCAATTAAGGCTGAATTCCCTGGGGATTTTACGTGATTTGTTTTCTAGGGCCGATGGTCTCATTGAAACCCAGAGGTCATTGTTCTTGGGCTTTGTCTCCCGAGAGCGCAGACTTACCATGCACGGAGCTATAATAACCCAACAACAAAAGGGAGCGGGAGTGAGGGAAAGATAAGGCCAAGTGGTTGCTATAGCAGGTGGGGATAAGGGCACAAATCTAGCTTATTATGGGCTGCTGAACGCCTCATGCAATGTGCCCCTTGTCTCCGGTAATGTAGATTAATAGCAGGTCAAAAGGAGAGAGCAAACCGTGTCTTTGCAAAATATGGCAAAGTATAACCAGATGCGGCACGAGATTAGTAGGGAAAGAAAAGGGAGGGAGGGAAAACAGCGAGTCTAGCTCTGTACGAAGGTTAACAAAATCTCTTAATCTCAATAATTAATAACGACAGATAAAGATGATTATTATTATCATATAGTGTCACATATAGGGGCCTGAGGTTTGGCAGCCAACATGTACACCACTTTCTGCCAACGATCCCAACATGACTCATGGTAAATCCTAGATATGTAACAATGCAACATGCCTCATGGTAAATCCTAGATATGTAACAATGCAACATGCCTCATGGTAAATCCTAGATGTGTAACAATGCAACATGCCTCATGGTAAATCCTAGATATGTGTAACAATGCAACATGCCTCATGGTAAATCCTAGATGTGTAACAATGCAACATGCCTCATGGTAAATCCTAGATATGTGTAACAATGCAACATGCCTCATGGTAAATCCTAGATATGTAACAATGCAACATGCCTCATGGTAAATCCTAGATGTGTAACAATGCAACATGCCTCATGGTAAATCCTAGATGTGTAACAATGCAACATGCCTCATGGTAAATCCTAGATGTGTAACAATGCAACATGCCTCATGGTAAATCCTAGATGTGTAACAATGCAACATGCCTCATGGTAAATCCTAGATATGTGTAACAATGCAACATGCCTCATGGTAAATCCTAGATGTGTAACAATGCAACATGCCTCATGGTAAATCCTAGAGATGTGTAACAATGCAACATGCCTCATGGTAAATCCTAGAGATGTGTAACAATGCAACATGCCTCATGGTAAATCCTAGATATGCGTAACAATGCAACATGCCTCATGGTAAATCCTAGATATGTAACAATGCAACATGCCTCATGGTAAATCCTAGAGATGTGTAACAATGCAACATGCCTCATGGTAAATCCTAGATGTGTAACAATGCAACATGCCTCATGGTAAATCCTAGAGATGTGTAACAATGCAACATGCCTCATGGTAAATCCTAGATATGTGTAACAATGCAACATGCCTCATGGTAAATCCTAGATATGTGTAACAATGCAACATGCCTCATGGTAAATCCTAGATGTGTAACAATGCAACATGCCTCATGGTAAATCCTAGATATGTGTAACAATGCAACATGCCTCATGGTAAATCCTAGATGTGTAACAATGCAACATGCCTCATGGTAAATCCTAGATGTGTAACAATGCAACATGCCTCATGGTAAATCCTAGATATGTGTAACAATGCAACATGCCTCATGGTAAATCCTAGATGTGTAACAATGCAACATGCCTCATGGTAAATCCTAGATATGTGTAACAATGCAACATGCCTCATGGTAAATCCTAGAGATATGTAACAATGCAACATGCCTCACGGTAAATCCTAGATGTGTAACAATGCAACATGCCTCATGGTAAATCCTAGATATGTGTAACAATGCAACATACCTCATGGTAAATTCTAGATATGTAACAATGCAACATGCCTCATGGTAAATCCTAGATGTGTAACAATGCAACATACCTCATGGTAAATCCTAGATATGTAACAATGCAACATGCCTCATGGTAAATCCTAGATATGTGTAACAATGCAACATGCCTCATGGTAAATCCTAGAGATATGTAACAATGCAACATGCCTCATGGTAAATCCTAGATATGTAACAATGCAACATGCCTCATGGTAAATCCTAGATATGTGTAACAATGCAACATGCCTCATGGTAAATCCTAGATATGTAACAATGCAACATGCCTCATGGTAAATCCTAGATGTGTAACAATGCAACATGCCTCATGGTAAATCCTAGAGATGTGTAACAATGCAACATACCTCATGGTAAATCCTAGATATGTAACAATGCAACATGCCTCATGGTAAATCCTAGAGATATGTAACAATGCAACATGCCTCATGGTAAATCCTAGATGTGTAACAATGCAACATGCCTCATGGTAAATCCTAGATATGTGTAACAATGCAACATGCCTCATGGTAAATCCTAGATGTGTAACAATGCAACATGCCTCATGGTAAATCCTAGATGTGTAACAATGCAACATGCCTCATGGTAAATCCTAGATATGTGTAACAATGCAACATGCCTCATGGTAAATCCTAGATGTGTAACAATGCAACATACCTCATGGTAAATCCTAGATATGTAACAATGCAACATGCCTCATGGTAAATCCTAGATATGTGTAACAATGCAACATGCCTCATGGTAAATCCTAGAGATATGTAACAATGCAACATGCCTCATGGTAAATCCTAGATATGTAACAATGCAACATGCCTCATGGTAAATCCTAGATATGTGTAACAATGCAACATGCCTCATGGTAAATCCTAGATATGTAACAATGCAACATGCCTCATGGTAAATCCTAGATGTGTAACAATGCAACATGCCTCATGGTAAATCCTAGAGATGTGTAACAATGCAACATACCTCATGGTAAATCCTAGATATGTAACAATGCAACATGCCTCATGGTAAATCCTAGAGATATGTAACAATGCAACATGCCTCATGGTAAATCCTAGATGTGTAACAATGCAACATGCCTCATGGTAAATCCTAGATATGTGTAACAATGCAACATGCCTCATGGTAAATCCTAGATGTGTAACAATGCAACATGCCTCATGGTAAATCCTAGATGTGTAACAATGCAACATGCCTCATGGTAAATCCTAGATATGTGTAACAATGCAACATGCCTCATGGTAAATCCTAGATATGTGTAACAATCCAATGAAGCATCAAGAGAATGAAAATGTTGACACGCCTTTTGAAAACCACTGAGTGTCTGTTACATTAGAGTAGAAGTGATTGAGTGACCACTGGATGAACTTAGGTTAAAGATCATGGTGACCAGCTGAAATTGAATCTGGCTTATATCCCATGGTGCATCACTCAAGATGATTTAATGCATTATGTATCGTACATTCTCCTAATAAGTCTAGATGAGTTCATGTGATTAAAGCATCCCCAAATTAAACACATCTAGCAGATGCCAGCTGAACAGATGAGGGGGAACACGGACTGAGGTGTTTATGGATACATCAACCATTTACATTGTGATGATGTGTGAGAGAAAAGAAATGTTGATTAACGCTCTGCCAGAAATTTGATCGTGACTTTAAAAGCCTTCATGTTTATGAGAAGGGCCACTTTTCACTGTTAATATAATTAAAAATATAATTAAAGCTCTAATTACATAAACTCAGATTTTCTGGAGCGTTTGTTAATGGTGATTGACAGGAGGCCTTATTAATGCATTAATAAGCACGTTATTTGAATCCATCACCAACACTATTCGTCAATGGTGGGCAGGAAACAATTTATTTTCTATTTAAGGAAAGTCATCTTTACAATTTTAAGGCAAATCCTAAGTCAATGGCTCTCCGGCTTCTGTCGTGCTTGTGCAGTGAGCTTGTATATTACTATTCATTCTGACTAGACTGACGGGAGCATTTTGTGATCCAATCCAGAGCCTCCGATTAACATGGTAACTTTCCTTTGCCAAAATGTCTCCTTTCATTCAAAAGGAAAAATTCATCAGTACTCATTGTCGGACTACTGTGCTGGATTTAAGTACAATAGAATGGATTCGACTTTGCTTACAATCTTACAAAGGGAGTAAATATTGATGTTTATTTCTTAAAATAGATCTAAATAATGTAAAGAAACCCCTCTACAATTGGACCACTGGTTGTGTTCTATAACGTTGTTATTAGTACGAGCAGTATGGAGCACTGCACGCCGTGTGCATGGTCAGAACTGAATAAATGAGTATTTATTACCCTGGGGAATGTTGGGTTTGTGGATAAAACCGCCTGACAGCGCAGTTTGTTGCGCCTCGTGCTTCTTCTCCACTGAGAAGCATCAGCCAAGACGAGATGCCTTCCCTTTTCTAATCAATATACACTCAATGTCACCCTCTGTGACTAAGCTAATGCTTCTCACACAGGCCTGCAGATAAAGGCTCATGCTTTATCTTTAAGATCCTAAGAACCACAATGAATTTGTGTCATGGAATTATGAGGTAGCTCAAGGCTCAGGGGAACGGAAGATTTTTTACAAATGTTTAGTATTTGCATGTACTAAAAAACAAATAGATTCTTAAAAGGATACTGTATCAGCTTTGTTATTGTCAGTAATGTCCAGCGGCTTTGCTTTTGGGTCAGTGTTTTCTGAAGTGACTTTGGGTTCACATATTTGAGCTGGTGTTGCTCTAGTTGTTTTAAAGTAGGGCAAACTAGACTCAGTGGATAAATATTACAATGGCACCCCCTAGTGGCCATGCTGTTCCTTACCCCAACAGAACAACTACATCCTTGTACCAAAGAACATATACAGTACATATCATCTAATGATATCTGAAAGCTGCGTGATAAATATCACTACAATTCTGATTCCTATAATTGCAAATATTTAAACCCCCATTTACAACTCTTTATCAATTAGTAAAATAATTATCTTGACATATTTGAAATGCTAAAGTTAAAATACTAAAATAATGATATTCTTAATAATAACGAGGATCCGTGCTCTCTGAGAAAGTAAAAATTTGACACAATTATATATATTTCTTTCAAATCCATGCCGTTTTTATTTTTATCCGATTACATAGCAAAATAATATAAAATATCATAAAAGATTACGCAAGAATGTCACTAAAGAGCTTCCGCTTTTTGGACTCGCCGGCTTGTATTTCCTGCCAGTGGGCTCTTCGGTGGGTGAAGTGGGAGAGGGCAAATTTGGACCACACATGGCGAGCAAACTGATGTGACCTCAGCTGGCTTTCACTCAGCACTGGAAAGGGAGACGGGAAGGGAAGTCATTGACAGCGATGTGAACAATGCAAGAACCGGCTTATTCATCCATACTGTACACGCATGTGGGACGGCTTGTATTACCTAGTTCCTGTGCGATGCCTTGCCTGTGACTGACTGAAGCACTGTTCCATATGGCTTCCAACACACGACTCCCCAACCTGGAGCAGGCCATGGCAGCATACTGGCCCTGAGAGGAGAGAGAGTGATGATCTGTGTCTGATGTTCCACTTCAAACTGTTGAGTTCACAAAAATGTTTTACTTTGACACCAAGATGTCAGCCCCAAAAATATGAAATAATGTAGTTTTGGAAACACCACCAGCCCAAACTGATGATTCAAGGCCAGATGCATCAATGATTCCTTGCTGCAAACCGAACATTTTGCCCCTACATCTCAATGCTTTCTTCATTTTGGAGACCATTGAAAGCTTCCAATTGATATTGTGTGCTGAGAGGAGGGCTGTGTTATCTTCTGCACGTTGTTTAGAAATGTTCTTTTGCGTTGCTTGGTCATAACTAGGGTTGGGTACCAAAAACCGGTTTCCCTACCAGTATATTAGGGCAGCAGATCAGAGCATCAGAGATATTGATGACAAGAAGAAACTGCGGATGCCCGATAGACAAAACCTTTCATCCTCGGGCTGCGAGACTTCTAAATCCATCCTCAAAAAGCGGTTCCAGGTCCACCATGCACCAAATAGATTTGCTTTGTTCTTCTTCATGTGCAGTACAATTGGACAACAAAAGTGCAACCCCCCGTTGGGCTGCACAATGATAATAAACTGAGCATGTAACCCGTCTGGCAGTTCTCTCTCGTCAACCTGTGCCAACATCTGGGCATTATCGTCCCAATGGACAGCTGCTCTGGAGTTTCCAACATACTCGAGTCCGTCTGGCATTAACAAGCAGGCTATTTTCAAAGTCACTAATATGCTTAGGAAGTCATGTCTATTGAGTTTAATTTAATGTTGTAGCTGTTAAATAAACCAAACCCCAAAAGGCAGCCGTGAGGCCTACCACATATTAATGCATTTTCTTGATTGTTTTTTTGTTATTTTCCCATATAAAAAAAGAAATAGAAACAGCTGTACTACACTAAACCTCAGTAGCAGTACATAACAAAGCAACAGGCACTGCCAATAGCTATGATGCTAAATGAATAACATTCTTATAATGCAGTAGTACCTCCAGTCTCTTGAGGATCTTCCCCCTCCCTTTGTCACTCGACGTGGTGATTAGTGCCTGCAGAACATGGCTGCCCGACGGGTCCGAAGCCAGCGTCAGAAGGTCAGCAGGGGTCAGAGTGCGCAGGCTGCTGAGGAGGAGCGAGCGCTCCTTGAACTTGGCGAGTGCCTGGACCAGCCGGGAGCCGTGGTAACAGATGGAGGACAGCGGCACCTACAAATGATCAAGAACACCAGAGCTGTTATGTATCTATTCAACTACATCAATATGCTGCCGGGTGCACTCCGGTTTTAAAGTTTGCTGCAGTTCTGCGCTGAATTTTAAATGATTTGATTCCTCTCTGCGGTTTACCTCCGTCTGTGTGTCCCCCTCCGCTGTGTCAGAGTGGTAGTACACCTCGAAGGTGAGCAGGGACATGAAGAGAGGGAGGCAGCTGACATGTCGCGAGCCGGGCTCAGCACAGTGGAACGCCTGCGAGGAAATACATCAACAAGTTTATCGCCACCCACAAATCAGATGAGAGATAAAGTTAACAAGGGTATTGTCATATTGATTGATTGATTTAGGACCCATGTGGGCCGTAACGCCTCAATTACTGACACTTACACGGAGGAGGCACTGCATCAGGTCTGTCTGTTTCTCTCCGCTTTCTGCACAGCTCTCGGCCAGTTGGACAATCACACCCATGTGACCTGCGGCCAAGATGGATTCAATACCTTGGATCAGCTCATCAAACAACGTCAGGAACTGCAGCGAAAGAGGGAGAGAAAGAAAATGCTCATTGCTTTTGTAAAATCCTGACTTAATCCCAGCAGCGCGTGAAACGGTGACATCATAACCAACCATTTTGTGTTTGGCCGAGGCCGCCGTTAGCCTCTGTATGGGGAAGTTGGCGATGGAATGGAGAGCTAAGTCCACCATCTGACCCTTGAGGTGGTTCTTGTAGAGGTCCCGGAGAAGCGACTTGTCGGATAGCTGTATGATCGTCTCAACGAGGCGACTGGAGGCCGGGTCTTTGAGAAAGACCAGAAGGGGACTGAATGGACCGAAAAGACCAAACCAGCAGTTACATAAGGTGTCAGGGCCAGCCGTCACAGGACGAAAGGGAAAGTGCAGGTGTCTGACCTCACTCCCGGGGCGGCGCTGCGACTCGTCAGGTACTCCGTGGTGCGCCTGAGGAGCTGCTTGCAGAGTTTAGGCCGCTTTCTGTGACACACGGTCAACATGGTCTGGAACACGGCACTGGCCACAGAATCCACCACACTTACTACGGAGGAAAGAGACAAATGGTTAGTTGTTGTTGGCTTTAGTTATTTTATATATTTTATTCGTATGGGTATCCTTCTCTCTAAAAAGAAAAACATTTGCAATTTCACTTTTTGAATGTTTTAAATTCATGGTCACAGCTAAGAGGGAGAATGTGTATATGTGTAATGTATAATGTATAATGTAAACATAAGTAACACTATTTCAGTGTTATGGTAATGCGCCACTAATTTATGTTTTATTTATGTACTGTTATGGAGAGTTCCAGATAATACAATTGAGTATGTAGTAAGAATGGATGCAGATAGTATCTGACTCACAATTAACGTTATCCATCAAAGCCTCGGTCAGGCTTTTCAGCTCGTACCAGAATGACGTGGGAACCTCAAAGTCTGTCAGCTGAGGAACAATGTTGTGTACCTTAGGACCTGCGAATAAAGAATAACACAAGACCACATGATTGCAAATGACAGGCAACAAGCCCCTGAGTGGAAAACAACTCTAAACATCTCGCACAGGGATTATCTCTCAAATAGAGGTAAGGCAAACAATAATTAAGATGGGAGTGGTACAACATCTGGGATGTGGCCCATTGAATTTGTGCATGTGTACCTGGACGAGACTCAGTGCGAGGGGGTCCGATGCAGCCAGCCAACACATGTAAAAGTGTGCGGACCACGTGTGAGCCATGGACATGTTTGATGAACTCTGCAATGTTGTCTCTCACCACCCGACTTAAAGACAACACCTGGGCCTCCAATGCATCACAACCGTCCTTTTCGTCGTCGTCTTCCGTTGTCCCGGGCGTCTCCTTTTGTGACGATTCTAAAACAAATGAAGACAAACTGTCTTTTTAGTCATTCACTCCAAATCATTTTGTTCAACGATGAGCGGTCTACCACTAAGGAATGGCGCATGCAAAACTTACCACTCCACCTGGATATCTGTCTGATGGCACTCTCCACCACGTGGCCGCCGCATTTATCGCATGAAACATTCTTCAATTCGGACCCCGCTGGATCGCCAAGCTCAGCCAGCACCTCCGCCACCTGCTCAGGGCTGCACAGCGGGAGCAGCCGCTGCAGGGTGATACTTCCCGTCTGGTCCTTTGCCACAACCACTGCTTTGCCTTTAACCTCTGTGAGGACATTCGCTACGAACATCTCTACGGAGCAAACAGAAAAAGAGTCATATACATATAAATGTTTGGGTGAAATTATGGAATAAACAGAATGTGACAGTATTGTCACTTATATGAAACAGTGTGTTTATATATATATCTAAGTAAACAGTATAAAGCCACTTCAGATGAATGTCCCATGCTTGTTACTGTATTAGTAACAGAAATGAAAAGGTTGTGTTCATTATTGATTACTCTGCCAGTTCCACTACCAATTTATTTGTTCACATTAGAATATACTGAATGTTAAAACTTGTTGTTTTGTCTTACCGATGAATCAAATATGTTGTTTTGTCTTACCGATGAATCAAATATGTCTAAATAGCGTGATAATACAGATCTGAGTTTCAGGGTTATAAGGGTTACAAACCTCAACAATACACGTTGGTAGAGGATTTTCTTCTACACTCGATGATTGTGTGATGCACATTCACAGCTTTAGTCAGCTTCCAGGGGTGTAGAAAAATCATTCTCACCTCTCTCCTCCTTTTCGTCAAAGCCTTCGCCGAGTCTCTCCCCGACTCGGCGGAAATAGCCCACACTCAGGGCGTCCAGGCGCTTCCTGGCCCCGTCTCCCTGAGAGCCTTCGCCTTCTTCCCCTGCCCTCTTCTTCCTGTCTCCTCCTTCTCCATCGTCACCAGGGTGTCTCCTCTTCTTTCCTTCGCCTTTCTGTCGCTTCCTTTCCTCCGTTTTGGCCAACATGGCATGGACGTAGTGGAAGGCAAAGTGGACCGGATCTTGTCAGAGGATGCTGAATTTGTTCAAACAAAGTCGAAGGATTTTCTGATCAAGTCCACATTCTTCAGATTCACCTAATAGTGTTCACCACTATTACAAATACAAGTATTTTTGGCAACTAGTGCAGTACCCGAACATGCCTGTTCAGAACAAGCCGAACTTCACTGCACCCCTGGTTTCTGACCCGTTTTGCTCTCAATGTTGTTTTCTATATTTCACGGTCTACTGGTGTAACGGAAGTCTAAAAATTAGAAATCATATACAAATACAAAGCGAAATATTTGTGTAACAGCGAGGTGTTCATAACTAACCAATCACGTGTGATTCTTAAGCCAGTGGCTTACCTCGAACATGTTTTGAGCCATGGCATTAACAAGCAGGCTAGGAGGTCATATATTTTGTGAAATATTGTTTATTACCGAAATATTGTATAATTTATAAGACAGTAGCCGCGGAGTCTTGCGAAAGAGATGAACTCGCTCTATATTTTTCGAGTGGACATCTTTGGCAAATTGTTGATTAAAAATATGAATTCATTTTAATTCGTGAAAAATATCAAACGATGAAAACTGAATTTGTGGATCACAACACAATGTATTTTCACTCACGTGTGGGATGTCTGGACCTGCCAGAGACTGCGAGCAAAGGCGCGTATTGATGACGTAGAGTCGCGACTCTTTTTCTTCTTCGACTTGTTTAAAGGGGGTGGACGACTACGGTTAGAGGTGTATTAACGCCCCCTAACATACTGGAGTCTAAGCCAACATTCCCTTTTTATTTAGAAACTAAGAGATAAAATGATCTCGGTGTATTTTTTTCTACATTAATGAGGAATTGAAATGCAATATTCCAACCGACAGTTATTTCTGTGGCTTTACTCTATGAACTTGTGTAACATGGATATACGATATAGAAATGTGCGGATGTTCACTGGACCGGTGCACAGTTCTGAGCTACCTCCAGTAGAACAGGTTAGGGCTAGGCTAGTTAGTTTTAATAGTCCAACCAGTATATTAGGATTTAATTGTTCTGCAGGCCAACACTTCAAATGAAGTATTAGAGACCCTGTTGCTTACAGAGGAGCAAGAGGAGGACCCTCATTCCTGTCTGTCTCATCCCTGGTCCTGTCTGGCAGGATTCTTCCTGGGTCTTTGTCCTTCCTCGAGCCTCTGAGAGTGGATGACAACCAGAGCTCACAAAGCTAGCATCACACAACCGATGAGGTGTGAGGAGGCCCCAGCAATCCACTCAACACACCGAATCGCCTTCAGCTCCAAAATCTCTACACGGGGCCGCTTTCATGTTGTCTTCAGTTATATAATTAAAAAAAAGAATCTATGTGTAAAAGGCTCCTGTGCTATGCCCCACACTTTATCCTCTCTGATGTTGGTTTAACATGCATCTTCAGTAGTTAATTTGCTAAAGGCCAAATAAGCGGATAAACTCCTTCCAGCAAGCAGGTGTGCATTTGTTTAACACTTTTTATTGTAGGACATGCAAACTCCACACACAAACGCCGCTGGGTGGTTTTGAACCTATTTGCTGTGAGTTGACTGGCTACCTAGTGGAAATAGGAAGACTTGGGTTGTGTACTCTTACATCTATCTCACAGATTAATATGATCAATTTTACATTACAAAAAGCCTTAAGATACTGATAAGTCTTCACTGCAAAGATTGTCAGAATTCTTCAAAGTGGAAGTGAAGTGGCTTGGTGTATTTGGATGGTAAAAAAAGTTACTGTCCCTATACTTTAAATTTACATTAAATCACTTCAGTGATCTAAAATCCGACCAGCAGAGGGCAGCATGGTGTCTTTTCTGGTAAAAGGGTCCAATGGCAACCCTCACCCCAAAACCACTTGAGGTCAAACGTGTGGACTTGAGCGAAGGGCTGCCTGAGACTCAATCAAAAAGGAGCAGCGTTGGACGGGTCCTCGCTACTCCTTGCACCTCGGGGCACTGGTTGGCCGTCGGACTAAGTGTTCGCAAGTCGGTGGTTGTTAACCGTATGGAGCACTGCCATCAATGCCGCTTTGCAAACTTTATCTTTGACATTATCATGGTCTTAGGCCTTTTATGTCAACATATGACCAGGAGCTTCTGATGTACCATTAAAAATTAAAGCCTTTCAGAATAGCATACAAGAGCCAATTTCCTTCAATATTTCAATCAGCAGACTACATTTTGTCATTTTCAGATTAGGTTTAAAAGGAAACAATCAATACTTTCATGACCATTCCACTTCAGGTTGATAGTACACATCCCCAAGGTGACACACATGGATAACCAGGACTGATGTTCCATCCCAAAATATCGAAATCTTTTAAAAGGTGTTTTTTTTTAATTGCTCCCTACGCACATAGTTTAATATTTCTTCCGGCAAAATGCAATTTTTAGAGCGCACACTGCGTGGATTTGAAAAGAATCAGGTTTAATCCCTGGGAGGAGTTTGGTCTTTTACAACTCTAATTGAAAATGGCGGAAAATCTAGTTAGGCGCATTTGTATACCATACTTTACCTTTTTGTAGAGCATGTCCAAGAGCACCTGTGTGCCAAATTTCAAGTTGATCAGACATCAGGGGGGGAAACTGGCCTAGTGTGGTCTTTTTTAAATTTCTACTGGGCGCTATAGAGACATTTCTTCATACACAAATGTGAGACCCAACAATTATCACATTTTTTAACAGTCCAGATATCCATGCCAAATTTACCAACTTTTTGAATATGATAAAGGCCCCAGAAAGGCCCTTAGTTTGTGAGAATAATAATAATAATTCCTTGAAATACAATAGGTTCCTCTACGACTAGTCGTAGCGAGGACCCTAATGATGGTCCGTTGCTATTTAAATCCTAAAACCTTAGATTAGGTCAAGAGGGCAAAAAAATCTTAGGTTCCATGACTTCATTTGAGTTGTGAAATAATGACACGTCAGCCCTTTCTGTGGAAGTAACAGGCATTACCCTTCCGCTGGAAAGTGACACACCTTTTCCAACAGTCTATTATTGTGCGTGAAGTTAAAACAATCACAAGTTGATGGAAAGTATTTTATAGTTTAATATTTAACAATTTTCACAAATAAGACTAAACTGTGACTATAACCATTCACTGAGACTACCATTTTATACCATTGCCATTGAATTTACTAGAGATATTCGCATTCCGTCTGGATGAATAACTTGAATTGATACCCTAAACCAAAAACAGATAAAAAAAATTTAAAAAATCAGAAATCCTTTTTTTTCTGACTAAATTTATGAGATTGCATCAGCATTGCCTGTACTTTTGGGTTAGCGACTTACAAATTCAAGTTTAAATCTTTTTAAGACTGTGCAAGTATGAAAATGATGAGGCTTCGCGACGACAATGCATATTGAGGGGGCAAAAGGCTGGTGGGATTAGAAAAACTCTACAACGCCATCATGAATGATTGGATTTGGGTCTGCTCTGTGTAAATTATTCAACGCATTTCACAAGGAAACAAATTTCCTGTCCAAAATGTGAACTTTAATAGGTCACACAGAGGAGGAAGTGAGCACCAGATGCTCAGAGGTTTCGTTTCAAACGGCGAGAGCAGTGCGCTCCACAGAGGGGGGCCACAGATGAGAAATCGCCTTTTTTCAAAAGCGGAGCTTCTGTCAGCTTTGTCTGTTTGAGGGCATCTCCAGAAATACTGCAGCCCCCTGCCCAGCAAGCTTTGAATGAACACGGCAACCGCATTTCATCACACCACCCTGACACACATGGAAAGGGTTGACGTCACAGGGCATGAGCGGTGCTGAATCACAGCACTCAGAGCCCCGGCAGCTGGTCCCGTTGGGAAATATTCCACTCGTGGTTATTGTAGGAGAAAGCGAAAGGTCAAACCATTCCTTGAATTCAATATGAACATTCAATATGTCTTCATTCAACGTATGCTTATGGATCTATTTCTCTTATGTTTGTTGGGGTCTCGTTGAGTGATTGTTTTGCCTGAGCCTTCTTGATCCGCCTAAGTTCAGAAAAGGTCAGAGGAAATTGGGCATTATTTAACAGAGACGCGTCGATACAGCACATGGCGAAAATATTCTGACTGGCACTCCTTAACTGAGGAGCAAAGCTGGTGTACTCTATGTTTGTAGAACAGGGTGCTCAGACATTGTCCACACTGTAATGGTCCGGACATTGTCACATTAAGTAACAGCCATTTATTTTCAGAAAGAATTTACCAAGCATAAAAACAATTTCTCCCACAAGCTTCCTGTGGTCTGCTGCGTTCCCACGTACAGTTATAGAGCCAGGACCCGATCCCATCTGTTATGCTCAGACACTCAGGGAACCCGGGTCACTTTTGTTTCCTCTCACGCCCACTACTCTGCAAACCCCACTAATGTTGTCCATGTCATTTATCACACCCCGGTCAAGCCAACAAGATGAACAATGAGACTGGAAGATGGTCTGCATTTTTCAAAATAAAAATTCCCATAGCAAAATGTAATGCATGCGAAATGCTACAATTCAGCTTTATTATAAGATTGTAAGAAATCTATGAAAAAATCCTTAAGGCTATCACATGAATTATTTTTCTTCTTCGTAAAGGTTTTCTTTTAAATTTAATTGCAGACACTATAGCAGAAAACGTTTTGTGTACTAACAATAAAGCTAAACAATATAAACAACACACCTATCTATTAACAAACCTGAAAACTGCTCTTTGGATATGACTCATCAGCCGACAATTTCAAATGAAAGGACTATTAGGAAACATAATTATATGTGTCTGAGCTTAAATGTTAACAGTAAAACTCCTCTGTAATACATTACAAGTCCATGCAATTCATGCATTACCGACCAATGATGACAGGAGCCACACGTGGAGGGCCAGATGCCCACCAGTGACTAACACCCACACCACGCACGCTCTTTGGTCACAGCTACAGCACCAATGTTACGGAACGAGTGTGTATACAGTAGTAATAGTCAAAGGTTTGGACGCACCTTTTTACTGGTAACCATCACCGCGTACTGTATGACGTCATTGTGGTCTCATGCCAAACTGCAAAGCTCTGCAGTCATTGGTTGTTGGGACTACAACGTGGAATTAATATTTCATCACGATTCTTAAGATAATGAAACAAAATAAAGTAGGTAGTAACACATATTTAATTATGTTCTTATGATATTGAATCGGACTTTTTGAGTTTGAGTTGAAATGCTGGGAATTTAGGATTTGCGGGATTTCTCTGCAAACAGAACCGCGAAGGACCTCCTAAAGAGGGTCTTCAACCTGAACTGAAGAGCCGTGGCAGAACTACCGCTTGATTTGGCAACTCACCACCCACATGAAGACATTATTCCGTCGAATAAGACTTCTCTTTGCGTCACACACTTTCTTTCTCTCGTGTGTGTCACCCTGCACAACGGGACCTCCTGGGAACTTCAGTCCGTGCGGGGCGGGGCGGGGCGGGGGGCGTGTCCGCGTGTCACTTTAAAAAGTCTCTACATTTCGGGACAGACATTATTAAGGTTTCGGATTAAAGAAACGTGTCCAAAAGTTCTTCCGCTGAGACGATCCGTGTAATCGGGACGAAGAGGAGGATTCACCGCGGATCCGCAGCAGAACACGAAAGATCAAGTAAGATTTCCCCCAAGGGGCAGGGGGGGGGGATTTCTCACGCGCACGACGTAACGGATTCCTATTTTAGACAGATAGCGTTTCTATTACACTGGAGCCTTTGAGGATGATCCTGTAGGCAGAAGGAGGAACGTTCCTCCCATGCAGGCAATCAGGGAAATTTAAGCAACAAGGGAAAAAAAATCTGGTTTTCTCAGTTTATAATTACGACCTGTTTCTCTTGAACATTCTTGGTATTTCTCATATTTCAACTCTAAATGTGATGTTTAGTCATGAACTTGGTGAACTTCAGTTGCCACAAAACTCACGCCATCATACCCCTGATCGGTTTCCAGCTGTTTATGAGAAGACCACTTTCCATCCTCCCGATCTCCAGGAAGTTGCTTTGCTGTCATCCTTAGATCAACACAAAGGAAGCACTATGACAGTCAATTAGTGAAGGTATTTTAATGCCCTAAAGGCTGTTGGCTGCTGTCAACCAGCTACAGCTTTGTGTTTTTTGTCTTAGAGACTTGCAGGCCGTGCCCTGCATGGAAGTTAGACCATTTCTTCTTCATTTTTCTGCATACGATGACTTTTAGTATTCCGCAACATCTAAAGACTTTTAAAAAAACTCAATTTGTTAATTTCATACATCACCAGACAAATTCTTGCCCAGCCAAATGCAGCGTTGTTATTTGGAAACAGTGTCTGTAATTCAAAGTGCTTATCTCTGGGGGCCAGTCAGCATACCAGAGGGGCCAGCATGCCAACACAAACCGACTGAGGAGAAGTGCAGAGCTGCAGAGACAGAGGGCACGGCATAATAGAGCAGGAAGTGGTACGTGATAGGCAGGGGACAAAAGATGAAGAAGAAACACTTGTTTTTTAAGCTTGGCTGGCGGCTGTATTATGAATCCATGTAAATTGTGTGCATTAAAGTGTGAGGGGAGCGTAGCCAGAAATTAGGCTGGTGGAATGGCTGTTTGGGGTTTTAGGGGGTTGAGTGGATGGTTCTAATTGGGCCATTATAAACCCTCCTAACCTGCAGTTGTGAGATAACTTGTCTTTATTAAAGTGTGCAGAGACACATCAAACCAGTCTGAAGAAGCTTTTGTTTAGTTGTTTCATTTGAAAATAACCCAAAACTGCAGTACTATTTGGCCAATTACATTTGTAGCAACTCAAACAGTTCACCAAAGTGCCTGAGTGTGTAGGGAGAATCGTTGGGAACCAAACTGTTCAGAATTCTGGCAAACATTTCACTTCATTTCAATGCATGAGGGTCTCTTTTCTCTCACACTTGAGACGCAGCGAAGGCAGCCCAGAATGGTTCAGTGAGCGAGACTTCAGCTTTGTGTGGAGGTCATGTGTCGCAATACATACAGCTGACCCAACCCATTGTTTATGCCACAATTATGATGATGTTTTTTGACAAATATTTTGAGGATGTTGAAACAGCTGAAGGGAGGGGGATGTTGACAGGCAGATGAACTCTGGGAGGTCAAAGAGTTGAAAAATCAGAGGCGGCCCCAATATCACGCAAAGATCAACACACCCACAACCATTCACACACATTCTACACTTTCACTCTGAGGATCCGATACTTTGAGGCATCCATCCTCTCAGCTGTTTAGGCTTTAAACTGCATCACATAATTTAACAGCATTGTCCCCCCCCCCCCCAAACCAGTTGTCGGAACCTGTTTGATCTGCCTGTCCCTTACCAGTATTTAACTATGCGATCAATAGACAACAGAGCTTTAACAAAGAATGTGCTTCTTATCTTATCAAACAGCCTAGCGTAACCTAGGTCACATGACACTTTGTCACCCTTCAGAATGCTAAACACAGAGCTGTGGATGTACAATTGACCATTTGGTAAAACCTCCACGCCAACTGTAGGAGCCACGAAGGTGATTATTATATATGTTCTGTCTAATATAAAATGATAGTGGATATGAGTTTAATGGTGTATATTTGGGACACTTGGGTTGTTATATTTGTTGGGTTTGTTAATTGCATATGACCGTAATTGGGGGCGGTAACTTTTGGACTGATTATAATAGCAGGCACAGACGGAAGTAGCGAGGGAGGAAAGAGAGGGTGAGTGACGGGGACGCCGTATTTTTGTTGATCGCTATCGCTATCGCTAACGCTTGTTGAACGCTATTGACATTGTTGCTTGCTGCTGCTGCGCCGCTGTTTGCTACGCTGCTACAGTTGTGATTTTTCTTTTACGTTGAGCACGTTATGCATATGTTGGACTAATACTTCAATAAACCTGTCAAAACGCATCATTGGATCGGAGCGGAATTTTTCTTTGGTACAGCGCGTCACAATCCGCTACACCCATCACTTAGCCTCTCAGCGACTGTTTATTTGAAGACAGGTCGCTACATTTTGTCAACAAAAATACGGCGTCCCCGTCACTCACCCTCTCTTTCCTCCCTCGCTACTTCCGTCTGTGCCTGCTATTATAATCAGTCCAAAAGTTACCGCCCCCAATTACGGTCATATGCAATTAACAAACCCAACAGATATAACAACCCAAGTGTCCCAAATATACACCATTAAACTCATATCCACTATCATTTTATATTAGACAGAACATATATAATAATCACCTTCGTGGCTCCTACACACCAGCCCCTAATTATTAAACTACTATTTAATAATTACACACAATAGGAGTCATGAAATAATTAAAATAAACAGAATACATAGCTCCATTACATTCTTCTTCTTTTTCTTCTTCCGGTCTTCCTTATTTTGTGAGAGGTCAGTCATTAGGGCCAGAGGTTGCCAGCACATAGCCCTGTGATCTGTGTTCACCACAGTCACTATTAGTCAAACGTCAAAGTAAAGTCATAGGTCTATTCAGAAGTCTAGGCCTTGTCATCTGCCTCACCTCGAGGATCGGCCTCCTGCAGCAGGCATACCTTGGTTATAGGCCGGATCAGGCTGCTACTCTTAGTCTTGACACGCACCTGACGCACAAAGCCCCTTCGGTCCGGAAAGGTTTGTAGGACTCGTCCTACAACCCAGGAGTTACGAGGTACTGCACTGTCCACTACAAGCACCAGATCCCCAGGAACAAGGTTTCGCTTCGCTCCTGACCATCTCTGCCGCTCCTGCAACTGAGGTAAGTACTCCTTAACCCATCTCTTCCAGAACAAGTCTGACATGTACTGGACCTGCTTCCACCTCCTGCGTGCATACATGTCTGCTTCCTGGAAGATTCCTGGTGGCAAAGATGGTAATGCCTTCAAAAGCAGCAGGTGATTAGGTGTCAACGCTTCCAGGTCATGAGGATCCATGGAAGCTTTCGTTATCGGTCGACCATTGATAATAGCTTCCGCCTCACAGAGAACTGTGTGAAGTCCTTCTTCATCCAAATTTTGCACATTCAAGGTGGAGTTGAGGACTTTACGCACTGAGCGAATCAACCTCTTGAATATTTCCATATCCCTCTCTGATGAGCGTCGTTGCTGTTCTTCATCCAATCCTGAGTTTGCAAGAACCACATTCAACTGTTTCCTCTTCTGACAGAAAGATAAGAGCAAAGTTTTGAATCTCAAGATCCAGGCTACAGACTTTCTCAGACGGATCCATGAGCTGGAGTGGTGGATCATGCAAGACACTGCATCATAGTCAAAACCAATCCTGATCTTCCTTTTCGTAGGATGGTAAACCCTGTGATGCGGGATGTACCAAACCCTTCCATTACGTTCCAAATCCTCTTCAAGCACGCTTTCTGCATAACCTTTGACGAGCAGATCTTCCATGCGGGTTTTATAGTCCGCATGAAATGAGGAATCCTTCTGAAGCCTCTTCTTCAGATATAAGGCACGCTGTTCAATGATCGTTCTATTCTTTGGCATACCAACGTCCTTATTCCTCAATGGCAGGTTGATCTGATAATGGCCCTTGACCGGTTTTGCTGAACTTGTAATAAGCTCCATGAACTTTTGTGCCTCTCTCGACATGGCAGGCTGTTCCTCCACGCTGCACTCAGGGAAGTCTGTCTTAAACTGCTGCTGTTCATCTAAAGTCACAACTGACACTCTGTTCACGGTAAACTCTGGCTGCTCACTGCCACAGTCTTCATCCAGAGGCCCATTCACTGTCCAGCCCAGCATTGTCCTGATTGCATAGGGTCCATCTCCTACACTGCCAATCACTTCCAAGGGTTCCAAGGCTTTGGAGACATTTGTCCCAATCAACAGCTCAATTCCAGCATTAATTTCAGGCAAGTGAACAGGTTTCAAATAAGACCATTTCTGGATGTCACTTTGTTTTGGTATGTTTCTTTTGTGAACAGGCAGGTGTGTTTGAGTGTAAGCCTTGGGCAGCTCACAGAAATGCTCCCCAGTCAAGCCGGCAACTTCAAGTCCTGGCACAATGTAACTGCTCACCACTTTCTCTTGGCCCATCGTCCGTAGGAGAATACGGACCCTCTTTCCTGGAACATTAAGTTTTTCCCTTAGTGCTTCTGTGCAGAACACGGCCGTACTTCCTGGGTCCAAGAAAGCATAGGTGGTGACAATCGTATTGCCCTTCTTGGACTTAACTTGCACTGGAACTATTGGAAGTTTGCAATCGTGATCACCAGCCCCTGTAAGCCCACTTGACATCAGGGCGCTGTCGACGGACACCTCTGCTTTTCTCTCAGCTTCGTCCGGATCCTTGTCTTTTTGTGGAATGTGAAGAACAGTTGGGTGTTTAAGACCACATCTTCCACAGGAAATCCGCTTTCTGCAAACTCTGCTCATGTGTCCAACGCACAAACAGCCAAAACAGACACCCTTCTCTCTTAAGAAGCCTATCTTCTCTTTGTGTGCCTTCTTCCCCAACTGCGGACACAAATCCAAAGCATGTCCTTTTCCACAGCAGATGCATGTGCTCCTCGCAAACTCCACACACTCCTTTCGGCTAGTTTCTGGCTGAGTCTTGGCTATCACAGGAGCTACAGTGGTGGCAAAGCTGGTTCCCTTTATTCCAGAACGAGTTTGTGAATTTAGCTTGTTCACTCCTCTATTAGTTGTCAGTGATGGAGCGTCCTGTATGCTTCCAAACACTGGGTCAGTTAGAATCCGCACTTGTTTCTCTATGAAAATGGTGAGGTCAATGAATGTGGCTCTCTGGCTGCGTCTATCCTGTAGTTCACAGGCTGTAGAACGCCATTTGTCTCGAAATTTGTAAGGCAACTTTTTTATGATGGTTAGCATGTTAGCAGGTATGTCCAGTTCATGCATATATTGCACCTCTTCCATAACGTTACAGCAACCTCTGAGAAAAAGGCTATAATCGCAAAGAGCCTTTGCATCTTCATTCTTGATTGGCGGCCATGAAAGAGCCTTTTCCATGTATGCGTATGAAATTCTCTGCTCATTTCCAAACTGCTTCTTTAACAATGCTTTTGCTTTAGCATATCCTCTCTCCGGCTCCATATGCTGGCAACTCCTGATCAGTTCTCTAGGGTGACCCCTTGTGTGCTGTTCCAAGAAATACAGTCTGTCACTGTGATTTGTAGTGTTCCTCTCAACACTGTTCTCGAAAGCCTTCACAAATGCATGATATTTTAATGGATCACCATCAAAGATTGGTATCTCCCTCTTAGGCATAGATGAAAGGCACTGCTGTTGCACCAACAGTGATGTTATTTCATTTTGTTTCCTCATAATGTCAAACATATTGTTTTGATCTTCATTTGGACCAGTGTTTAAAGCATTTCCATCTTGCATCCCTTCTAGAGTACTGTGATTCACTGCATGTAGATTGGGTCCATGTGAATTAATTACCTGAGATGGATTTCTCTCATTAGGTCTTGTTCTTGCATCCAGGTAAGCATAGTTGATTTCATCTGACCTTTGTGGTACAAATGGCGTTGCTTTAGCATTGAGGATCAGTTTTTGTTCTCTTACCAGATAGGAGTTCATTCCATCAGAGCGCTTCGATATTGAGGTTCTCTCACTCAAGATGCTCCCAGACTTTAGCACATCCAGTCTTGCCATGTTTGCTGCAATTTCTTCATCCAACTTAAGTTGTTCCTTCCTTTTACGTAGCCGCTCCTCCTCCTCTTCCAATTCATGTTTATTTTTTAATAATCTTTGTCTTGTCCTTAAAGCTGCCAAATCAGCCTCTGTTTTGAGACGTGCAGAAGAAATCCTGGAATCAACAGA